>NC_056749.1:63875485-64138416 GCF_019279795.1 Protopterus annectens | reverse complement strand
TGATAATGAGACTAACATGGTTACTTCTAACGTTACAGTGTAACATAGGGCATGATAATGAGACTAACATGGTTACTTCTAACGTTACAGTGTAACATAGGGGCATGATATAGAGACTAACATGGTTACTTCTAACGTTACAGTGTAACATAGGTTCATGATAATGAGACTAACATGGTTACTTCTAACGTTACAGTGTAACATAGGGGCATGATAATGAGACTAACATGGTTACTTCTAACGTTACAGTGTAACATAGGGGCATGATAATGAGACTAACATGGTTACTTCTAACGTTACAGTGTAACATAGGCGCATGATAATGAGACTAACATGGTTACTTCTAACGTTACAGTGTAACATAGGGGCATGATAATGAGACTAACATGGTTACTTCTAACGTTACAGTGTAACATAGGGGCATGATAATGAGACTAACATGGTTACTTCTAACGTTACAGTGTAACATAGGGGCATGATAATGAGACTAACATGGTTACTTCTAACGTTACAGTGTAACATAGGGGCATGATAATGAGACTAACATGGTTACTTCTAACGTTACAGTGTAACATAGGGCATGATAATGAGACTAACATGGTTACTTCTAACGTTACAGTGTAACATAGGGGCATGATAATGAGACTAACATGGTTACTTCTAACGTTACAGTGTAACATAGGGGCATGATAATGAGACTAACATGGTTACTTCTAACGTTACAGTGTAACATAGGGGCATGATAATGAGACTAACATGGTTACTTCTAACGTTACAGTGTAACATAGGGGCATGATAATGAGACTAACATGGTTACTTCTAACGTTACAGTGTAACATAGGGGCATGATAATGAGACTAACATGGTTACTTCTAACGTTACAGTGTAACATAGGGGCATGATAATGAGACTAACATGGTTACTTCTAACGCTACAGTGTAACATAGGGGCATGATAATGAGACTAACATGGTTACTTCTAACGTTACAGTGTAACATAGGGGCATGATAATGAGACTAACATGGTTACTTCTAACGTTACAGTGTAACATAGGGGCATGATAATGAGACTAACATGGTTACTTCTAACGTTACAGTGTAACATAGGGCATGATAATGAGACTAACATGGTTACTTCTAACGTTACAGTGTAACATAGGGGCATGATAATGAGACTAACATGGTTACTTCTAACGTTACAGTGTAACATAGGGCATGATAATGAGACTAACATGGTTACTTCTAACGTTACAGTGTAACATAGGGGCATGATAATGAGACTAACATGGTTACTTCTAACGTTACAGTGTAACATAGGGGCATGATAATGAGACTAACATGGTTACTTCTAACGTTACAGTGTAACATAGGGGCATGATAATGAGACTAACATGGTTACTTCTAACGTTACAGTGTAACATAGGGGCATGATAATGAGACTAACATGGTTACTTCTAACGTTACAGTGTAACATAGGGGCATGATAATGAGACTAACATGGTTACTTCTAACGTTACAGTGTAACATAGGGGCATGATAATGAGACTAACATGGTTACTTCTAACGTTACAGTGTAACATAGGGACATGATAATGAGACTAACATGGTTACTTCTAACGTTACAGTGTAACATAGGGGCATGATAATGAGACTAACATGGTTACTTCTAACGTTACAGTGTAACATAGGGGCATGATAATGAGACTAACATGGTTACTTCTAACGTTACAGTGTAACATAGGGGCATGATAATGAGACTAACATGGTTACTTCTAACGTTACAGTGTAACATAGGGCATGATAATGAGACTAACATGGTTACTTCTAACGTTACAGTGTAACATAGGGGCATGATAATGAGACTAACATGGTTACTTCTAACGTTACAGTGTAACATAGGGGCATGATAATGAGACTAACATGGTTACTTCTAACGTTACAGTGTAACATAGGGGCATGATAATGAGACTAACATGGTTACTTCTAACGTTACAGTGTAACATAGGGGCATGATAATGAGACTAACATGGTTACTTCTAACGTTACAGTGTAACATAGGGGCATGATAATGAGACTAACATGGTTACTTCTAACGTTACAGTGTAACATAGGGGCATGATAATGAGACTAACATGGTTACTTCTAACGTTACAGTGTAACATAGGGGCATGATAATGAGACTAACATGGTTACTTCTAACGTTACAGTGTAACATAGGGGCATGATAATGAGACTAACATGGTTACTTCTAACGTTACAGTGTAACATAGGGGCATGATAATGAGACTAACATGGTTACTTCTAACGTTACAGTGTAACATAGGGGCATGATAATGAGACTAACATGGTTACTTCTAACGTTACAGTGTAACATAGGGGCATGATAATGAGACTAACATGGTTACTTCTAACGTTACAGTGTAACATAGGGGCATGATAATGAGACTAACATGGTTACTTCTAACGTTACAGTGTAACATAGGGGCATGATAATGAGACTAACACGGTTACTTCTAACGTTACAGTGTAACATAGGGGCATGATAATGAGACTAACATGGTTACTTCTAACGTTACAGTGTAACATAGGGGCATGATAATGAGACTAACATGGTTACTTCTAATGTTACAGTGTAACATAGGGGCATGATAATGAGCCACCAATAAGCCTTTGCTCAATGCATCTCTTTCAGGAGTATGCATTATGGAATACATTCATTTGAATGAAAACACAAAATATCAAATCACAAAATGCTGAAAAATTAAAATATTGAAAATGGGAATTTGCCCCTTCCCCATACGAGACCCTGGAGTTGTTACATATAATTAGCAGTGGTTGTGGGGGAGTGGGTAGAGCGGGCTTGACCCCCCCCCCACATTAAAGAGGTGTTTAATATTTTGAGTTTTCAACATTTTGTGATATAGTATTTTATGTTTTCAAACAAATTAATGTACTTTGCGTTTTTATCACCACAGTGCTCCTCAGGAAAGCTTGAATACTGCCACAGTGATATCTTCCCTGAATCTCACACCTTGTGAGTTTAACATTTCTTCTTGCAATATAGACAATGGAAAACTTTTTTTTTTTAATGGAGTTAAGACAAAATACTAAAACAACTGTCTGCACTGCATTTACTTTTTAGTAGAACTGATACTGTGTCCTTCTGTACGACCTGAAGATGGCAGTGAAGTAACTAGAAAAGTACAGTTGTGTACACTTACCATAAATGTAGATGTTCGAGTGTATTCACTGTCGCAGTATACATAAAGTACAGTTGTGTACACTTACCATAAATGTAGATGTTCGAGTGTATTCACTGTTGCAGTCATCACATTTGGGTAATCTGCTGGCAGGTTACCCTCAGTCGGCCTGAATTCCAAAGTCTTGGGTCCTGCGTCGGTTGCTATCTCTTCCAAGACGTCAGGTTGTCAGGGGTATAAAACATGCAGCCGATGCCATTTTTTTTAGTTTTTCTTGCCCCAGATATCAGGTGTCCCCAAAAAGGTAGCAAAAATATGTATATATATATATATATATATATATATATATATATATATATATATATATATATATATATACATGCATCAATATGAACTTTTACCTTCATCTACAAGCAAATACACCACATAGGTTGTAGAAGATAGAGAAGGAAAGATAAACTCCAGAATGAAAGAGGTATGGCGGGAGGGTAACCTGGACTGCAACAGTGAATACATTCGAACATCTACATTTATGGTAAGTGTACACAACTGTACTATGTTCTTCATGTTTTACTGTTGCAGTCATTACATTTGGGTAGAATCACAAAGCAATGGTTGGGAGGCTGGAGCTAAACAGCATTAGGTGCGGCTATAAGGCCCTGCAGAACTGCAGTGGCAAAGCCTGTCCTGGACTTAGAGTAGAGAGGCAAATGATAATGCTTTGTAAAGGTGTGAACAGAACTCCAAGTAGCAGCCTCTAGAATGTCTTTGGTTGGTACTCCTCTGAGAAAGGCTGCTGAAGTAGCTGCAGCTCTGGTGGAATGAGACCTAATGCCCTTGGGCACAGGTTTACCATGGTGTAAGTAGCAGAAATGAATGCAGTGGCTTATCCACTTTGAAATAGTCTGCTTTGAAATAGCCTTTCCTTCTGATCCTGCAGCATATGTCACTAGTAATTGCTCAATTTTTCTTAGAGCTTTAGTCCTGCTCAAGTAGAATCTTAGCTGTCTGTGTACGTCCAATTAATGCAGAATTCTCTCCCCCTTGTTCTGCGGATTTCAATAAAAGGTTGGCAGATGAATAGTTTGGATAAGAGCCACAATGGAAACCACCTTAGGCATAAATATAGGATTTGTCCTCAGAGACACCCTGTCTGGGTAAAAAATGATAAAAAGCTGTACAGCCATGAGGGCCTGTAGCTCTGAAACTCTCCTTGCTGAAGTAATTGCTAGTAGCAGACCTGTTTTCCATGATAAGAACTTTATATCAGCGGTAGCACCTGGTTCAAATGGAGGCAGGGTGAGCTTTTCCAACACATAATTGAGGTCCCATGCAGGTAATGGTGATCTTCTAGGAGGCCTTAGGTTTTTGGCTCCTCTAAGATACTGTTTTAGTAAAGGATGAGAAAAGATAGATGGCTCTGTATTGTAATGAGCCAAAATGGAAAAGTCATGGATTTTAATTGATGAGAAAGATAGGCCTTTGTCAAGCATCTCAGTCAAGTATTGTAATATCTGAGGAATATGTGGTTCTGCTGTATCAATTCCTTGTTCTTGATTCCAAGCACAGAATCTCTTCCATTTATCAGCATAAGATTTTCTAGTACTAGGCCTTCTGGCTTCCAAAATGACATCCATCACAGCTTTACTGAGAGGTGTTGTTTGTTTAACTACAAGATCAGCCATGCTGCCAGGTTCAGTGTCTGGAGCTGATTGTGCAGGATCTGATTGTTTTGCTGGGACAGTAGTTGAGGTCTTTGAGGTAAGGTCCAAGCTGGGTATTGAGACAAGTTCCTTAGGATTGGGTACCATTATTGGCGGGGCCAGTCCGGGGCAATTAGTATCATCTTTGGTTTCTCTTGTCTGACATTTAGGAGGACCTTGGGAAGAAGAGGCAGAGGAGGAAAGGCGTAAACGGATAGGTTCTTCCAACTGAAGGATAGGGCGTCCACTTTCCATGCTTGTCTGTGTTAAGACCTTGTGCAGAATCTTTTCAAATGATAATTTTGAGGAGAGGCAAACAGATCTATGTCTGGGCTCCCCCATTTCTTTGTTATCATGCTGAAGACTTGTGGATCTAGTTTCCACTCGTTTCATAGTTTCATAGTATAGTACTAGGCTATCTGCCCTGGGGCATTTGTAAGCCTAGCCATAGTGATGTGGCTTTTGCCACCCCATGAAATGGTACAGAAATGTACAGAATAAATTTAGAATACTGTGCCTCTGTCTAGTAGTGACACAATGAAGGTCCCCTTATATAACAGAATTAGTTTACTGTGCCCCTGTCTAGCAGTGACACAGATGTGACCCCTGGGGTAAACTTACGATCTCCCATCCACTCATCAAGATTTCTCTTGAAGAGAGTCAGTGACGGGCTCTGCCTAATACGAACTGGGATCTTGTTCCAAAGCATGGGAAGCCTCTGGGTTATGAATCTATCCCTCCAGCATGTCCTATTCATACTTGTGCCGAGGTTTAAGTCTTTAGCTCTCGTGGTCCTGATGGATTTGGATTTTTTGAGGTGGAGCATGTCCATCAGATCCTGATTGGACATGGCCTTGTACGTCAGGCAGAGATCACCTCTGAGCAGGCGGTATGCTACTGAATAGAGCTGAAGTTTCTTTAGTCTAGCAGAATAAGACATATGTTGGAGACCCTTGATCCTCTTGGTGAGGTACTTTTGTGGTCTCTCCAGCTGTTGCAAATGCCGGGTGAGGTACATACCAAATGGGGCATTGTACTCAATCATGGGTCTGATGAGGGAGGAATATAGGGGTACAATGACATCCTTGGATCTGGATGTGAATCCCTTCATGATGAGGTGTGCAAGGTAGAATGTTTTTCTAACCACTTTGGCAACGTGGGTGTCAAATAAGAGGTTACTGTCGACTTGGGTCCCTAGGTCTCTGATTACTTTTTCTGTACTCAGTGGGTTGCTGTCTATGTGATAATTTGTGGGTACTTTGTTTTTCCCAAAGGGGATGACTATACATTTTTTGGCATTTAGTTTAAGGCCGTGACTCCAGCACCAGCTGTCCGTTTCTGTGAGGCCTTTTTGTAGGACGTATGTGTCTGCTGGTGTATTGACTATGGCGCCTAGTTTGCAGTCATCTGCGAACTTTGTCAGCCACAGCCCTCCCATGTTTGCTTTAACATCTGAGAAATAAATGCCGAACAAGAGGGGTCCCAGGACAGATCCCCGTGGGACACCACTTGTGACTGGCTTTGAGTCTGACATTGCTCCAGCAATTTTAACTTTATGGGTTCTGTCCTTTAGCCAGTTTGCAACCCATCTAGTGACATAAGGGTTTACTTTTAACCTGTTGAGCTTATCTATGATGCCTGAGTGGGGTATTGTGTCGAAGGCCTTAGCCAAGTCCAGGTATGCTGTATGGACTGCTTTGCCCTCATCAATGGCTCTAGTTACTGTTTCGAAAAAGTCAACCAGGTTTAAAAGGCAGGATCTGCCCTTTACAAAGCCGAACTGGGTGGGGTCAAGTGTCTGTAGGTCCCCTATGTCTCTGTTTATGAGTTCCATAATGATTCTTTCCATAGCTTTGCGGACCAGGCTGGTTAAGCTTATGGGGCGGTAGTTTCCAGGGTCTGTAGAGGCACCCCCCTTGTGGAGTGGGACCACTGTTGCTGTACGCCAGTGTTCAGGTACATATCCCGAAGTAAGGCTAAGGTTAAATAGTATTTTTATGTGTGGGTTTAGTTCCTCTTGGAGTTCACGTAACACGCAACCCGGGATACCGTCAGGTCCCATTGATGCTGTGTTTTTTGCTTTGTTTAGGGCCGTTCTCACTTGGACATCTGAGATGACAGGGAGATTACATTCAGCTGGGATAAGTATTTCTTCTTTTGGGGGTGAAGGAGGCGAGAAATTTGCACTGAACCTGTCAGCCAGAATGTTGGCAATATCTGTGGGTTCAGTGTATTTTTTGTTGTTGTGAACCAACTCTGAGCATATCTGAGGGTTTCTGCCCAGGTTTCTAACATAGCTGAAGAAGGCTTTGTGGTTATCTTTAGTGTCCTTAGTGATTTTTCTCTCAAAGTTGGCCTTGGATGTTTTTATGAGAGAACGTAGTTTTCTGCTTATGTTGATCAGAGATGTCTTCCCTTCATGGGATTTTGCTCTGACATGCAGTAGCTTCCTTCTTTTGTTATACAATTTGTTTATGGCTGAGGTCCACCAGACAGGACGCTTACTTTTGGTGGAGAGGGACTTGGATTTATTTGGGATTGCATGATCCATGCATTCTTGGAGATGTCCATAGAAAGCATTTGTGAAGGATTCGGCATTGTGGGATGTGGTATCCACTGGCACAGTGGGCTTAAAGGATACCATCTCAGTCTTAAGAAGAGTGAAGTCTGCTTTTGAGAAGTTTTTCACTGTGGTCTTTTGTGCTGGGGGTGGAGGTGGGATATGTATATCCAGGGTGATTAGTTTGTGATCAGAGCTCACTAGTGAGGGGTATACTTCTGGTGTGGAGCATTTTGTCCCCATGTTTGTGATGATCAGGTCTAGTATATTATCTCCCCTAGTGGGAGAGGTGACTAGTTGTTCCAGTGCATTTGAATTTATGAATTCCAGGAACCTTTGGGCTAGGGTATTAGGGCTAGAATAATGTACCCAATCTATGTTTGGGTAGTTGAAGTCTACCAGTATGATGGTATTTTGTGATACATTCATATCCTCCAATGTCTTCAGGAAGGCTGAGTGGGGTTCTTGAGATTGGGAGGGTGGTCTGTAACATGCTACCAGTTGTATAGCAGTTTTGCCTATGGTTAGTTGCACCTGTATGGTCTCTGATGCTTCATGTGTTGCTACTAACCTGGAGGTGTGGGTGTCCTTGATGAATATGGACACTCCCCCTCCCTTTGTTGTTCGTCCCGGGTTTTGGGGCTGAAAAGCATGATACGAGGTATAGCCTGGCAGCGCTGGGGTGCTCTCAGGAGCCTTGAACCAGGTTTCAGTTACTGCACAGACGTCGATGTTCTCCATGCTGAGGAGTGCATCAAGTGCCTGCATCTTGAGATTTAGACTTCTGGCGTTGAGCAGCATTACCCTTAGTTTTTTTCCATTTTTGTTTTCTAAGGAGGTGGGTTTGTCTTTTGAGCCTTGCCTAAAAAAGGCACTATGGGGGTGGCAAGAGCCTTAGCCAATATCCGGAAGCCCAGTGGTGACAGGTGTAAGGCATCCCTTGGCAAGCAGCGTGGCTTGTCCAACATGTCATCCCAGGCAGACAGACATTGGATCCCCTTAGAATGACACCAGTACTTGAGCCAATTATTAAAGCTGATCATCTTGTCTTTGTATTGTGGTATCATTCTTGGTGAGGGCAAGATGCTGCTCAGGGTCAGGGTCATACCAGCCTGGGCTACATAATCGGAGAGCTCCTCTATGTCTCTTTTCATGTAGTCCAGGTAGGTACATCTCAGGTCATTCACACCAGCATGGACAATGACGGAGTCATATTTGTACTTGCTTTGGAGTGACTTGAGTGCATGTGTTATGTGGCGGATCCTAGCTCCCGATAGACAGCTCACAGTCACCCTCTCCTTGTTCAGCCTGGTCAGCGAGACATCAGTGTGTCTGACTACAGAGTCACCTATTACTAGTGTATCAGGCAAGGTGTTTGGCCTTAAGGGCTGGGATTGGTTGACACACTGATTTATTGAAGTATGTGTTGCATGTGTTTTGTTTTGAGGTGGTGGATTTTTGGATGTCTGCTTTGGGAGCCTCTGTTGTTTTCGTAAGTTTTTTATTAGAGCCTCCGAGTATGTCTTTGTGTTTTTATGTGTTTGGTTTGCAGTTGTGGTAGGTCTATGTGGGACTGGGATTGTTGTGTGTGTGGTTACCATCTCCTCCTGTCTGGTCATGCCAGCCCTGAGTTGAGAGAGTTCAGCCTCCAGTTTGGCTATATAGTTGCATCTCTCACATGTATTTGTGTTTTTTGGGAGGAGGAGAGGGTTGTCTGTGTACATGAGACAATTGTAGCATTGTCTCAGGATACCCAGATTGACCAGCTGAACTGGAGAGGACGCCAGTAATCTACCACTCGACATGCTAGAACAGTATAAGGGAGTGCTGTACCTTTAAGGGAAGTGGATATTCACAGGGGTGGTAAGTAGATGTAGTGATTTACTTAGTACAAGAGTGCTTACTTAGTCGTGAGGATCCATAAGGTTTCTGCTTAAATCGTCTGCCAGAGTATGTTGCTTTCCTGGCAGGAATTGAGCTTGAAGATGTATTTGGTAAGTCAAAGCTGTGTCCCACAGTTCCATAGCTAATTTGCAAAGGGGGTATGAGTGTGTGCCCCCCTGCTTGTTTATATAGCACATGACCATGGTGTTGTCCGTCTTTATCAGTAGTTGTCCTGGATGAAGTAAGTCGTTGAAGGCTGTTAGGGCATTTTGAACAGCTAGCATCTCTTTCTGGTTGATATGTAGATGCATTTGTTTTGGGGTCCATATGTTCTGAATGCATCTCCCTGCCATGTGGGCCCCCCAGGCATAATCTGATGCATCTGTTGTTAAGGTTTGACTGGCAGGGGGTAGAGTGAAGGCCCATCCCATGTTTTGGTGGCATGCCTTTGCCCACCATAGAAACTCCTGTTGTAGGCAGGGAATGAGAGGAATCATTGTTTCAAGACTGTGACAATGTTGACTCCATAAACTTTTTAGGTACCATTGAAGTTTCCTCATATGCAGTCTTGCATATGGAATCAGTAGGATGCAAGATGCCATGAAGCCCAAAGCCTGCAGAGTTTGTCTTGCAGATAACTGAGATTTTGTTGCCATCAGTTTGAAGTAAGTAGTCAGTTGCCTTTGCTTGTCTGGCGTGAGGTAAGTCATCTGGGAAGTTGTATTCAAGCTTGCACCCAGGAATGTTATCTTTTGAGAGGGTACCAGCTGTGATTTATTTTCATTTACTATGTACCCTAGGCATGTTAGAAGCCTTTTCACAAATGCCAGGTGTTGAAGAAGAATGTCCTTGTTCTCTGCTTGAATGAGACAGTTGTCCAAGTAAGGATATATCTGTATACTTCTTTGTCTGCAAAATGCAATTACTGGTGCCAGGCACTTTGTAAAGACCCTGGGCGCAGTAGATAAGCCAAAGGGCAGTGCAGAGAATTGGTAATGCATTAAGCCAGCCTTGAATCTGAGGTATCTTCTGCATGATTGTCTTATTGGGACATGCAGGTATGCCTCTTTTAGGTCTAATGTCACTAGCCAAGCATTCCTGCCCAGCATGGGCAGAAGCTGCTGCAAAGTCAGCATTTTGAATTTTGGAATGTCCAGGTATATGTTCAAAATCGATTAATCCAGTATTGGCCACCAGCCCTTGTCCATTCTGGGTACCAAGAACAGTCTTGAGTAAAAACCTTGTCCTTTTTCCTCTTCTGGTACTGGCTGAATGGCCACCATGTCCATGAGGGACGTAACCTGTTTCTGTGCCTCTACCCATTGATTTTTTGGCAGATCTGGCCAACCGTTTGCCATTGGCAAAGTATGGAAATGGAATCTGTATCCCTGTGATACTACATTTAGCACCCACTTGTCCTAGGTTATTAACTGCCAATTTTGAGCAAAAAGTGCTAATTTTTCCCCCTAAGGGTGCTGCCAAAAGATAAGTGCTTGGTGTAGGCAGAGGGAAATCATTGGGACTGTTTTCTGTAGGTTTGCACTTTATCTCCTCCAGATTTGGAGGTAGATGCGCCCCATTGCTTTGACCTGTATGAATCTTGCGCCTGGTATCTGGAACCCTTAGGGCATCTGGATTTGCCCCTTTGAGCTCTGTCTGACACAGGAAAGGACCAATTTTTTGTAGGCCAGTGTCTACTGAATCTTGGTGGCTGCACTTGTAAGAAGTCTTTTACAGTTTGCATAGACTTAGCTTTGTCTTCCATTTTCTTTAAAACCTCTTCTGCCTTAATACCAAACACAGTATGATGCTGTAAAGGTGCATCTAGCACTTTAGCTTTAACATGATCAGGCAAACTTTGTTCCTTTAGCCAGGCAAGCCTCCTAATCACAGATCCAGTAACTGCGGCCCTGCAGGAGGCCTCTAAGGAATCAAAACCACATTGCAAAGTATGCTTTCCAATCTGTTCAGCTACATGCAATAATTCCTGCAATTCTTTATTTTCTGCACATTCAGAAATCAACATCATTTTCTGTTTCAGCAGTCCCATGACATGTTGTTGATACTTGAGCATATGAAATTGACAGTTTAAGGCCCTAATTGCCAAGGTTGCAGATGTATAAACCTTTTTTCCCCATCTGTCCAGTGCCCTTGAGTCTCTGTCAGAGGGGGTAGGATTTTTTGTTGTTGAGGCCTTAACTCCCTTTGGACCCTGCGAAATCATTTCGGGATCAACAGCAGGGTTTCTAAATAAAAATTTATGTGAGTCAGGGACCCTGTAATATCTGTCAGGCTTGCTGGGAGCTGGAGGTAAGGAGTCAGGGGTCAAGCTTGACTCTGAAAACACATCATCCACAATGTCTAAAACAGGGGGTATGGCTAAAGGCCTGTGCTGAGGGAGAAGAAGGAAATCCCTGAGCCTCTTTTTTGATTCTGAGAAATCTTGACTCTCCCAGTGAAAATTTTCTATCAAAGTATGCAAGTTTTCTCCAAATGAATAATCCTCAGGAGGTGATGCAGATGGTATAGACTCCTCTGCATCCGAATCCTCATAGGGAGGTATACATAATTCCTGATCAGAAGAGGAATCAGAAGAAATAGAAATCTGATCTGAAGATTCATAATCAGTGTCTTGCCTAGGCCTCTTATCTGGGGGGGGATGGGTACCCCTGATCAAGGTAATAAGGTCTTCAGCCACTTTGATCATATGTTTTTTAGGCATAGAGGCCTGTGCACGTGGCTCATGCGTCTTTTTTTTAGTTTAAGAAGTAGCTTTTGTCTTTGGTTTTGCAGCTGTCGTCGGTTTGATATACAAATGTTGAGGCCTGAATACACCCTCAGAAGCCGGTGCCTGCTCAGCGGCTCCGGACCAATCCAAGGGAGATACATCCATGGGTCCAATACTTTCAGTATCTAGCGGCATGCCGGACTCCACATGGGTGTCGGTAGAGGCCTACGACTCAAAAGTAGCGGGTATCAGGGGCTGCGAAACCACCTCACTGAGTACCGGCGAACCGGTGACTGGCTTAGGAGAAGCTTCGTCATCGGTTTTGGACCTCGACTGTCTCTCTCTGTCCCTTTCTTTGCATTTTTTATGTACTCCGGCAGTTGGATTGCTATCCGATGACATTTCTGGGTAATTAAATCTGTTTCCAAAATACTTTGAGGCAAAAATATACCGATGCTTAATAGTGCGTTGGTTAAATCTAGCACAAAACTGACAGCCAGGCACGTTGTGATCAGGGCCTAGGCAAGGAATACAGTACAAATGGAAATCCTTATGAGGTATTTGCTTCCCACAAGTAATACAATTATTAACTTTTTCTGACATCAGTATGGAGCAAGAAAAAGGTTTCTCCAACGGGGTACTTAGCTTTAATGAAGACTTCGGTTCTGAAACTCAAACTCGAATATTTCAGGAGTCGGCCGACCGGCACTTGCGAAATGCTTCTGCTTCAGGCACCGAGCGACAAGAAAGACTAAAGAAAATGGCATCAGCTGCATGTTTTATACCCCTTATGACCTGACGTCATGGAAGAGGAGACAGCAACTGATGCAGGACCCAAGACTTTGGAATTCAGGCCGACTGAAGGCAACCTGCCAGCAGATTACCCAAATGTAATGACTGCAACAGTGAAACATGAATCATCATCTTCTTTCAGCTGTTCCCGTTAGGGGTCGCCACAGCAGATCACCTGTTTCCATTTCTTCCTGTCCTCTGCATCTTGCTCTGTCACACCAACCACCTGCATGTCCTCTCTCACCACATCCATAAACCTTATCTTAGGCCTTCCTCTTTTCCTGTTACCTGGTAGCTTCATCCTTAGCATCTTCTTCCCAATATACTCAGCATCCCTCCTCAGCACATGTCCAAACCAACATAATCGTGCCTCTCTGGCTTTGTCTCCAAACCTTCCAACCTGGGCTGACCCTCTAACATACTTATTCCTAATCCTGTCCACCCTCGTCACACCCAGTGCAAATCTTAACATCTTTAATTCTGCCACATCCAGCTCTGACTCATGCCTTTTCGACAATGCTACCGTCTCCAACCCATATAACATAGCTGGTCTCACTACCCTCTTGTAGAACTTCCCTTTCACTCTTACAGGTACTCGTCTGTCACAAATCACTCCTGACACTCTTCTCCACCCACTCCACCCTGCCTGTACTCTCTTCTTCACCTCTCTTCCACACTCACCATTCCTCTGAACTATTGACCCCAAGTATTTAAACTCATCCACCTTTCCCACCTCTAGTGGCAAACAGTGAAACACGAAGAACATCTAATATATGCTGATAACTTGTTTTTAAGTTTGGAAATGAATACATGTTTACTTTTGAATACTGTTCTCTACAATAATGTGCTTTGGATGGAAATGCAGTGGGGACAGCAGTGGTTCCTGGTTATACGAAGATATCTGATGAGGCTGAGAGCAATCACATATTTAAATATGCAGCTTTTTCATAAAATTCAATTTTACTTGCATTTTATTGACAACCTCTTCATTTTACAGTGTGGTGACTACATTAAAATTGAGAACTTTAAAACCTATGACAAACAGATGAGTAAGGCTCTAAAATTCAAATACAATATCCAAAAAAATGAGGTTCGTCTTTTAAATGTAGCAGTTTATAAGAAATGTTTAAACAGTATGGTATATGATAAGTCTATCAAACACCTCTAATATTATATGCCTCTAATATTAATCCATAATTTTTCAAAAAAATATTATAAATTCTAAGTCGCCAGAAAGTACAGTTGTGTACACTTACCATAAATGTAGATGTTCGAGTGTATTCACTGTTGCAGTCATCACACTTGGGTTATCTGCCTGCAGGTAGCCCTCAGTCTGCCTGAATACCAGAGTCTTGGGATTTCTGCATCGGATGCTGTCATCTCTTCCATGATGTCAGGTCGTCAGGGGTATAAAACATGCAGCCGACGCCATTACATCAGTTTTTCTTGCCCCAGATGTCAGGAACCCCCAAAATAGGAAGCAATTACATGGTGTGGAACACCTCCAGCAAAAAGTAAATACCACAGCCATAAAACATGGCCACAAAGAGTAAAGGTAGAAATCAGAGAGAAGTTAGGGGGCTGGAGGGAGGGTAACCAGGACTGCAACAGTAAATACACTCGAATATCTACATTTATGGTAAGTGTACACAACTGTACTATGTTCTTCATGTTTCACTGTTGCAGTCATCACACTTGGGTTGATTCCCAAAGCTGAGGAAGGGTGAAGGCAGTCAAGAAGTATTAGGGCTGGCTAGCAGGCCTTGTAAGACTGCTGTGGTAAATCCAGCTCTGGATTTAGAAAAGACAGGTAAGCGGTAATGCTTGGTGAAGGTGTGTACAGAACTCCAGGCTGCAGCTTCCAGGATGTCCCTGGTAGGAACTCCCCTGAGAAATGCTGTAGAAATTGAGGTAGCCCTAGTGGAATGAGTTTTGATCCCCTGTGGAATAGGTTTTCCATGGTGTTTGTAGCAGAAATGGATGCAGTGTGCTATCCATTTGGAAATGGTTTGCTTTGAAATGGCCTTGCCCTCTGCCCCTGTAGCGTAGCTGACTAGCAGCTGGTCAGATTTTATGAAAGGTTTAGTTCTGTCAAGGTAGAACCTGAGCTGTCTGTGTACGTCCATGGAGTGCAGAATCCTTTCTTCTTTATTCTGAGGATTAGGGAAAAAGGTTGGTAAATGGATGGATTGGTTTAAAGCCACACTGGATACCACCTTGGGCATGGGTTAGTCCTGAGGGAAACCCTGTCGGCATGGAAAATAATGAATGGTTCCACAGCCATTAATGCCTGTAACTCAGACACTCTTCTTGCTAAAGTGATCGCTAGAAGTAAGGCTGTTTTCCAAGAGAGGAATTTTAACTCTGCTGTAGTAGCATGCTCAAAAGGGGGAAGTGTGAGCTTCTCTAGTACAAAGTTAAGGTCCCAGGCAGGAGTGGGAGCTCTCCTCAGGGGTCTTAAATTGTTAACTCCTCTCAGGAACTATTTGATCAGAGGATGAAAGAAGGGGGGTGGCTCAGTATTGTAATGAGCTGAGATGGCAGAGGCATGAATCCTAATGGATGAGAAGGATAGGTCTCTGTGGAGCAGCTCTGCTAGATAATCTAGGATTTGAGGTAAGGTGGGCATGGCTGTGTCCTTTCCCTGATACTGGCTCCAAGAACAGTATCTTTTCCACTTTTCTGAATAGGATTTCCTAGTACTAGGCCTCCTGGCCTCAAGGATGACATCCAGCATCTGTTTGCTGAGGGTTGCTGGTGAAGTATTCAGGGAATAAGTCAGGCTGCAAGGTTCAGGGTTTACAGCTGAGGAAGCAAAATCTGTCCCTCCTGCTGGGACAGTAGGGAGGGGGTCTGATGTAGGTGGCAGGGTGGCACTGCTGTCAGACTGCGTATGAGTGGGTACCAATGCTGGCGTGGCCAGTCTGGTGCAATAAGGATTGTCCTTGGCCTGTCCTGTTTGATCTTGAGTAGTACTTTTGAGAGGAGGGGTACAGGGGGAAAGGCATAGATTGAGAGGTCTTCCCATGTAAAGGATAGGGCATCCACTTTCCACGCTTGGCTGTGGGGAGTTTTGGTGCAACATTTGCTCAATTCATGTTTTTTGGGGGAAGCAAAGAAGTCCACCTCTGTGTCCCCCACCTGTAGATTAGAAGTTTGAATGAGTTGGGCTCCAGTTTCCACTTGTGTGGGTCCAGTAGATTTCTGCTTAAGTTGTCTGCCAGTGAATTTTGTTTGCCTGGCAGGAATTGAGTTTGCAGGTGCACTTGATTGCTCAAGGCTGTGTTCCACAGAGCCATGGCTAACCTGCAGAGTGGGTAGGAATGAGTTCCCCCATGCTTGTTTATGTACCACATAGTTGTGGTGTTGTCTGTCTTTATCAAGAGTTGTCCTGGAAGGATAAGGTATTTGAAGGCTGTCAGTGCATTCTGTACAGCTAACATTTCTTTTTGATTGACATGCAGGTGAATTTGTCCTGGGCTCCATTTGCCTTGAATGCATTTGCCTGCCATGTGAGGCACCCATGCATAGTCTGATGTGTCTGTTTTCAGGGTTTGGGTGGCAAGGGGTTGAGTGAAAGGGAGTCCCTTGTTGTGGTTGCAAGCCTCTGCCCACCACACAGCCTTCATGAAGACATTGGAGGATATGAATGTATCACAAAATACCATCATACTGGGAGACTTCAACTACCCAAACATAGATTGGGTACATTATTCTAGCCCTAATACCCTAGCCCAAAGGTTCCTGGAATTCATAAATTCAAATGCACTGGAACAACTAGTCACCTCTCCCACTAGGGGAGATAGTATACTAGACCTGATCACAAACATGGGGACAAAATGCTCCACACCGGAAGTATACCCCTCACTAGTGAGATCTGACCACAAACTAATCACCCTGGATATACATATCCCACCTCCACCCCCAGCACAAAAGACCACAGTGAAAAACTTCTCAAAAGCAGACTTCACTCTTCTTAAGACGGAGATGGTATCCTTTAAGCCCACTGTGCCAGTGGATATCACATCCCGCAATGCCGAATCCTTCACAAATGCTTTCTATGGACATCTCCAAGAATGCATGGATCATGCAATCCCAAACAAATCCAAGTCCCTCTCCACCAAATGTAAGCGTCCTGTCTGGTGGACTTCAGCCATAAACAAATTGTATAACAAAAGAAGGAAGCTACTGCACGTCAGAGCGAAATCCCATGAAGGGAAGACATCTCTGATCAACATTAGCAGAAAACTACGTTCTCTCATAAAAACATCCAACGCAAACTTTGAGAGAAAAATCACTAAGGACACTAAAGATAACCACAAAGCCTTCTTCAGCTATGTTAGAAACCTGGGCGGAAACCCTCAGATATGCTCAGAGTTGGTTCACAACAACAAAAAATACACTGAACCCACAGATATTGCTAACATTCTGGCTGACAGGTTCAGTGCAAATTTCTCACCTCCTTCACCCCCAAAAGAAGAAATACTTATCCCAGCTGAATGTAATCTCCCTGTCATCTCAGATGTCCAAGTGAGAACTGCCCTAAACAAAGCAAACAACACCGCATCAATGGGACCTGACGGTATCCCGAGGTGCGTGTTACGTGAACTCCAAGAGGAGCTAAACCCACACATAAAAATGCTATTTAACCTTAGCCTTACTTCGGGATATGTACCTGTACACTGGCGTACAGCAACAGTGGTCCCACTCCACAAGGGGGGTGCCTCTACAGACCCTGGAAACTACCGCCCCATAAGCTTAACTAGCCTGGTCTGCAAAGCTATGGAAAGAATCATTATGGAACTCATAAACAGAGACATAGGGGACCTACAGACACTTGACCCCACCCAGTTCGGCTTTGTAAAGGGCAGATCCTGCCTTTTAAGCCTGGTTGACTTTTTCGAAACAGTCACTAGAGCCATTGAGCATTTTGTCCCCAGCATACCTGGACTTGGCTAAGGCCTTCAACACAATACCCCACTCAGGCATCATAGATAAGCTAAACAGCTTAAAAGTAAACCCTTATGTCACTAGATGGGTTGCAAACTGGCTAAAGGACAGAACCCATAAAGTTAAAATCGCTGGAGCAATGTCAGACTCAAAGCCAGTCACAAGTGGTGTCCCACAGGGATCTGTACTGGGACTCCTCTTGTTCAGCATTTATTTCTCAGATGTTAAAGCAAACATGGGAGGGCTGTGGCTGACAAAGTTCGCAGATGACTGCAAACTAGGCGCCATAGTCGATACACCAGCAGACACACACATCCTACAAAAAGGCCTCACTGAAACGGACAACTGGTGCTGTAGTCACGGCCTTAAACTAAATGCCAAAAAATGTATAGTCATCCCTTTTGGAAAAAACAAAGTACCCACAAATTATTACATAGACAGCAACCCACTGAGTACGGAAAAAGTAATCCGAGACCTAGGGACCCAAGTAGACAGCAACCTCTCATTTGACACCCACGTTGCCAAAGTGGTTAGAAAAACATTCTACCTTGCACACACCATCATGAAGGGATTCACATCCAGATCCAAGGATGTCATTGTACCCCTATATTTCTCCCTCATCAGACCCATGATTGAGGTATGCCCCATTTGGTATGTACCTCACCCGGCACTTGCAACAGCTGGAGAGACCACAAAAGTCCCTCACCAAAAGGATCAAGGGTCTCCAACATATGTCTTATTCCGCCAGACTAAAGAAACTTCAGCTCTATTCAGTAGCATACCGCCTGCTCAGAGGTGATCTCTGCCTGACGTACAAGGCCATGTCCAATCAGGATCTGATGGACATGCTCTACCTCAAAAAATCCAAATCCATCAGGACCACGAGAGCTAAAGACTTAAACCTCGGCACAAGTATGAATAGGACATGCTGGAGGGATAGATTCATAACCCAGAGGCTTCCCATGCTTTGGAACAGGATCCCAGTTCGTATTAGGCAGAGCCCCTCACTGACTCTCTTCAAGAGAAATCTTGATGAGTGGATGGGAGATCGAAAGTTTACCCCAGGGGTCACATCTGTGTCACTGCTAGACAGGGGCACAGTAAACTAATTCTATTATGTAAGGGGACCTTCATTGTGTCACTACTAGACAGAGGCACAGTATTCTAGACTTATTCTGTACATTTTTGTACCATTTCATGGGGTGGCAAAAGCCACATCACTATGGCTAGGCTTACAAATGCCCCAGGGCAGATAGCCTAGTACTATACTATGAAACTATGAAACTATAAAGGAACTCTGTCCTTAGGCAAGGAATGATAGGAATCACTGTTTCCAGGTCCTGGGAATGTTGACACCAGAGACTTTTTAAGTACCATTGAAGTTTCCTCATATGGCTGAGCTCTCTCAACATAGGACTGGCAAGGCCAGACAGGAGGAGAAGGTTACCACACACACTATAGACCCAGTCTCACATAGTACCATCACAACCGCAAATCATACACATAAACACACAAAGACATACTCGGAGGCTCTGATCAAAAATCTACCAAAACAGCAGAGGCCACCAAAGCAGACACCCAAACAACTACCACCTCAGAACACAACACCTGCAACACATAGACCTCACAGTCAGAGTGTCAAACGGTCACAGCCCTTAAGGCCAAACACAATGCCAAACACACTAGTCATTGGTGACTCCATAGTCAGACACACTGACGTCCCGCTCACCAGACTGAGTAAGGAGAAGGTCACAGTAAGCTGCCTGTCGGGCTAGAATCCGCCACATAGCAAGCACGCAGGTCACTCAACAGCAGGTTCAAGTACGACTCAGTCATTGTCCACGCTGGTGTAAGCGAACTAAGGCACCTCTTTGGACTACATGAAAAGAGACATTGAGGAGCTCTCTGATTATGTAGCCCAGGCAGGTATGACCCTGACCTTGAGCAGTATCCTACCTTCACCAAGAATGATGCCACAATACAGAGATAAGATGATCAGCTTTAACAATTGGCTTAAACTCTGGTGTCATTCAAAGGGGATCCAATGTCTGTCTGCCTGGGATGACATGCTGGAAAAGCCACGCTGCTTCAAGGGACGGCTTGCACCTGTCACCCTGGGATTCGGATATTGGCAAAGGCTCTTGCCACCCCATAGTGCCTTTTTAGGCAAGGCTCAAATTCTAAACCTACCACCCTAGAACACAAAAAGGAAAAAACTAAGGGTAATTCTGCTCAATGCCAGAAGTCTCAATCTCAAAATGCACGCACTCGAGGCCCTTCTCAGTAAGGAGAACATCGATGTCTGTGCTGTGACAGAAACCTGGTTCAAGGCTCATGAGAGCACCCCAGCACTATCAGGTTTTACCTCATATCATGCATTCCGGCCCCAAAATCCAGACAATACCAAGAAAGGAGGGGGGTATCCATATTCATCAAGGACACCCACACCTCAAGATTGGTAGCAACGCATGATGCATCGGAGACCATCCAGGTGCAATTAACCATAGGCAAGACTGCTCTGCAAATTGTAGCATGTTACAGGCCACCCTCACAAACTCAGGAACCTCACATGGCCTTCCTGAAAACACTAGAGGGGATAAATGTATCACCAAACACCATCATACTAGGTGACTTCAATTACCCTAATATAGACTGGGAACACTACTCAAGCCCAAACACCCTAGCCCAAAAGTTCCTGGAATTCATAAACTCAAATGCCATGGAACAACTAGTCACCATCCCACAAGAGGAGATAACATACTTGATCTCATCATCACGAACATGGGAGCACAATGCTCAACACCAGAAGTATACCCCTCACTGGTGAGATCAGATCACAAACTAATCTCGCTGGAGGTCCTCATCCCACCCCCACCTGAAATAAAAGACCACAGTAAAGAACTTCGAAGCCGACTTCACACTTCTAAAGACTAGTGTGGTCTCCTTTAAGGCCCCGAGCAGTGGAAAACAGTACTCAAGCCGCTGAATCACTTACAAATGCCTTCTACCAGCACCTGCAGGACTGCATGGATAAGGCAATCCCAAGCAAAACAAAGACTCTTTGTACCAAAGGCAAGCGTCCAGTCTGGTGGACCCCAGCCATAAACAAACTCTACAACAAAAGGAGGAAGCTACTACAAGATAGAGCAAAATCCTTAAAAGGTAAGACACCCTTGATCACTATAAGTAAAAACTAAGAGCTCTCATAAAATCATCCAAAGCAAATTTTGAGAGAAAAATAGCTAAAGACTCAAAAGACAATCATAAGGCCTTCTTTAGCTATGTTAGAAACCTGGGAGGAAATTCCCAGATATGCTCAGAACTAGTTCAAAATGATGAGAAGATTACTGATCCTACAGACATTGCCAACATACTGGCTGACAGGTTCAGTGCAAACTTGTCCGCCCCTGCCGCCCAGAAGGGGAGATATCTATACCAAACGGTTGCAGCCCGCCAAACATTTCCAACGCCCAAGTGAGAACTGCTCTCCAAAGCAAAAACACAGCATCCATGGGACCCGATGGGGTCCCGGCTGTGTGCTGCACGCACTCAATGAGGAATTAAAGCCACAGCTAGGACAGCTGTTTAATCAAAGTCTTACCTCTGGATCGCACCCAGGAGTGGCGCACTGCAACTGTGGTCCCACTTCACAAAGGCGGTGCCTCCACCGACCCTGAAATTACCGGCCCATTAGCTTGACAAGCCTTATCTGCAAAGCCATGGAGAGGATCATAATGGACCTCATAAATAAAGACATAGGGAATTTGCAGACTTTGGATCCAACCTAGTTTGGCTTTGTCAAAGGCAGATCATGCCTTTTAAACTTGGTTGCCTTTTCCGAAACACTCACCAAAGCCATTGATGAGGGAAAGGCAGTCCATACAGCCTACCTCGACCTGGCGAAGGCCTTCGATACAATACCCCACTTGGGTATCATTGAAAAACTCATCAGCTTAAATGTTAACCCATACATCACAAGATGGGTTGCAAACTGGCTGAGTGACAGAACCCACAGGGTCAGAGTTGCTGGCGCCATGTCAGACTCAAAGCCTGTCACAAGTGGTGTCCCACAGGGCTCAGTCCTGGGCCCACTCTTGTTTGGCATCTACTTTTCCGAAGTACAAGCAAACACAGGAGGGTTATGGCTGACAAAGTTTGCAGATGACTGCAAACTGGGCGCCATAGTAGAAAACACATCTGACACAGATATCCTTCAGAAGGGTCTCACAGAAACTGATAACTGGTGCCAGAGCCATGACCTAAAGTTAAATGCCAAAAAATGCATAGTCAAACCCTTCGGGAAAAACAAGGTTACCCCTAGCTACCAAATAGGTGGCAATCCACTGAGCACAGAAGAAGTTATCAGGGACCTGGGGACCCAGGTTGATAGTAGTCTGTCATTCGACACCCATGTAGCCAAAGTAGTTAGGAAGACCTTCTACATTGCCCACCTTATCATGATGGGATTCTCATCTAGATCAAGGGAGGTCATGGTCTCCCTCTACTCATCACTCATCAGACCAATGATTGAGTACAATGCCCCATTCGGAATGTATCTGACTCGACACTTGCAGCAGCTGGAGAGGCCACAAAAGTTCCTCACCAAAAGGATAAAGTGTCTCAAAAATCTGTCCTATGCTGCCCGACTGAAAGAACTCCAGCTCTATTCAGTCGCCACATTGCTCAGAGGTGACCTTTGCCTAACATACAAGGCCATGTCAAACCCAGATTTGATGAATATGCTTCACCTCAAAATCTAGATCCATCAGAGCCACAAGGGCGGAGACTTAAACCTCGACACGGCTATTAATAGGACGTGCTGGAGGGATAGATTCATCACCCAAAGACTCCCTATGCTGTGGAACAAAATCCCGGTATATGTGAGGCAGAGCACCTCGCTGGCCTTGTTCAAGAGAAATCTTGACCAATGGATGGGAGATCGCAGATACACCCCAGGGATTACCTCAGTGTCACTGCTCGACAGAGGCACAGCAAAATAATGGGTATAGTTCCCCATACTAAAGGGGTGGCGTAAGCCACAAAACGATGGGCTAGGCTTGTAAATGCCCTCAGGCAGATAGCCTAGTATGAACCTATGAACCTATATGCAGTCTTGCATATGGAATTAGGAGAATGCATGAGGCCATGAACCCTAGGGCTTGCAGTATTTTTCTTGCAGATAGTTGGGTTTTGGTGGCCAGTAGTTTGAAGTAATTTGTCAAATAAACCTGATTTTCTGGAGTGAGGAATGCCATCTGGGAAGTTGTGTTCAAGCTTGCTCCAAGGAATACAATCTTTTGGTTGGGTACCAGATGTAATTTATTTTCGTTGATGGTATACCCCAGAGAAGTTAGGAGTCTCTTTACAAATTCTAGGTGCTGAAGTAGCAACTCCTGACTGTCCGCCTGAATCAGGCAATCATCCAAGTATGGGTAAATTTGAATATTTCTCTGCCTGCAGTATGCAAAGGCTGGAGCCAAGCAATTTGCGAATACCCTTGGAGCAGTAGATAAGCCGAAAGGAAGTGCAGAGAACTGATAGTGCATAGAGCCTGCCCTGAAATGTACATATTTCCTACAAGATTCCCTTATGGGGATGTGCAGATAAGCTTCTATTAAGTCTAGGGTGACCAGCCAGGAGTCCTTGGCTAGCATAGGAAGCAGCTGCTGGAGTGTAAGCATTTTGAATTTTGGTACCACCAGGAAGGTGTTGAGAATTGACAGATCCAGGATAGGGCGCCAAGAACAGTCTGGAGTAGAAACCCTGTCCCCTTTGTTCTACTGGAACAGGTTGAATAGCCCTGACACTGAGAAGAGAAAGTACTTGCTTTTGGGCCTCTGCCCACTGGTTTGGAGGAAGGTCTGGCAAACCGCTTGGGGTTGGCAGTGAGTGGAAGCAGAATCTGTATCCCTGGGATACAATGTTTAAGACCCATCAGTCCTGGGTAATGTACTCCCAGTTTTTTGCATGCAGGGCGAGTTTTCCTCCTAGGGGTGCAAATACTTGGGCATGGCTGGGAAGGATGAAAGACAAGTCAGTGTGAACATTTTTCATAAGGGGGTGGCTTACCACTCCCTGTTTTTGAGGTGGGAGCACTCCATTGTTTAGATCTCTGCATACCCTGAGACTGTAGTCTTTGTGGTCTTTTACCCCTAGGTTTGGACTGAGAAGTTCTGGGAGGGACTGGAAAGGGCCAGTTTTTAGAAGGTCAATGCCTATTGAATCCAGGTGGCTGTACCTGTAAGAAACCTTTAACAGTTTGCACAGATTTAGCTTTTTCCTCCATCTTTTTAAGAACTTCTTCTGCTTTTGTGCCAAACAAATATTCTTGGTTTAATGGAGCATCTAGTAATTTTGCTTTGGCATGGTCTGGCAAGATTTGTTCCTTCAGCCAAGCATGCCTTCTCAGAACAGACCCAGTGACAGCAGCCCTGCAAGATGCTTTCTAGGCATCAAAACCACACTGCAAAGTATGTTTACCAATTTGGTTTGCAGAATGCATTAACTCTTGTAAATCTTTATTTTCTGCACAATCAGGAATCAACAACATTTTTTGTTTTATTAGTTCCATAATATGCTGCTGGTACTTCAACATGTGAAACTGGCAATTTAAAGCCCTAATGGCAAGAGTTGTAGAGGTATATACCTTCTTACCCAATCTGTCTAAAGCCCTAGAATCCCTGTCCAAAGGGGTAGAGTTTTTGGCTGTAGTAGCCTTAATACTTTTAGGTCCCTGGGAAAAGGTCTCTGGATCCGCAGTGGGATTTTTAAAGAGAAATGTGTGAGAGTCAGGTACTCTGTAGTACCTGTCAGGCTTTCTAGGAGCTGGTGGTAAAGTGTCAGGAGTAAGACTGGATTCCATGAAGACATCATCTACAATATCCAGGACAGAGGGTATAGCTAGAGGCCTGTGCTAAGGCAAGTGTAAAAATTCTTTGAGTCTCTTTTTGGACTGTGGGTAGTCCTGACATTCCCAGCAGAAACGCTCTCTTAGGGTATGCAAGGTTTCACTGAAAGAAAATTCCTCTGGAGGGGAGGCAGAGGGAATGGAATCCTCTGCATCTGAATCCTCATAGGTAGATAAGGGTATGTCCTGGTAATCAGAGCTGTAGAATCAGAAGGAAAATCAATTCTTTGTCTTTTAGAGGGGGAAGGCTGGCTTCCCCTAATTAAAGTAATAAGGTCTTCAGCCATTCTAAGCATTTGTTTCTGTGGCATGGGAGCTTGAGAATACGCTTTGGTCGTCGGTTTCCTAGGCATAGTGCGTACTCTCTGGGCCTCAGAAACTCGGTAGTTTTAGTCAGAAATGAAGTAGTCAGTTTAATATGATCATCAGAAGGTCTGAATACACCCTCAGAAGCCAGTACCTGCACAGTGGCTCCAGACCCATCCAAGGTAGATACATCCGCAGGTTCCATAGTCGAAGAAGCATCTCGAGGCATATTGGACTCTGAATGGGTCTCAGTAGAGGCCTGCAAATCTGTAGAAGCGGGTATCAGGGGCTGCGAAGGCACCTCACTGACTACCGGCGGATTAGCGACTAGCTTAATGGAAGCGTTGTCGGCAGTTTTGGACCTATGTGGTCTGTCTCTGTCTTTATCCTTATGTTTTTTGGAAGATCGGTAGTCAGATGGCTTATTGAAGCCATTTTGGAATATGGAGAATGACAGCGAAAGAATTTAGCGACAAAGATATCCCAATGACTCTATATGCTCTATACGCATAAAATCTAAGACAGCACAATGGCTTACAAGTAACACTAAAAAACTTATCCTTACTAGGAACAAAGCCTGGACTAAATGGCGAGCCACTAAAGACTCTTTTGATCACCTTAACTTCAAACAAATAAGAAACATGACTAAATTAGCTATCATACAAGATAAAAAGAACTTTTACACCCAGTTACAGCAATCCTCCCAACACCAACCACAAAAATTCTGGAGATCTATTAACACACTACTATCCCCCAGCAAAGTTGAAACTCCCAATCCTCTAGGCTCTAGCCCTGACTCTCCCTTACAAACAGCAAATGCATTCAATAACTTCTTTACTTCTACAATACTTAAACTAGCCAACCAACAAAGCCCTGACCCCGCCCTACTAGGTAACCCAAACTGTACCCCACCACCATTTCAACTTCAACCCATACCCACCTCCCATATTCTAAACCTACTTCAAAAACTTAAACCTTCAACCCCCTCAGCCGACAAAATACCAGCTGAATATCTCCAGCTAGGAGCTAAAGCTATTGCCTACCCGATCTCTATACTCATCAACAGAACCATAAAAGAAAGTACAATACCTTCACTCTGGAAAATCTCCCACATCATCCCTCTCTTCAAAGGGGGTGATTCTTTTGAGTATTCTAACTACGGCCCCATAGCGCTGCTATCTCCTATTGCTAAAATAATGGAGAAATGCATCCACAAACAGTTACTTAGTCACCTCCTAAACAATAATCTCCTCGCAAACTGCCAACATGGATTTCGTCCCTTCCATAACCACAGCCTTATTATCCTTTATTGACTCCATTAATAAAAACCGAAATAATAACCTACTCTCATCAGCATTTTTTGTCGACCTGTCAAAAGCCTTTGATATGGTGAACCACCAACTACTCTTACATCGCTTAAAATCTCTTTCTCTTGACAGCGTTGCCTTAAACTGGTTTACCTCCTATCTTCAAAATCGGAAACAAGCAGTGTTATGGAACACTAATCTCTCCAAACTTCTGCTCACCACTTTAGGAGTCCCTCAGGGCTCCATCTTAGGTCCTCTTTTATTTTCCATCTTTATCAATGACCTACATCTTGTCACCCCTCTAACTACTTGTATCCAATACGCTGACGATACCACCATCATTTGCTCTGCCACCACCCAAACTGACCTACACTCTCTTACCCAAAAAACTTTCACCACCATAGAGCAATGGTTCTCTAATCACTGTCTCCTCCTAAACCCTAAGAAAGCTAAACTTCTCCTCTTCTTACCTACACACCAATCCCCCCTCTATCAACTTCTCTCTTACCTCTAACAATGGCACCCTTATCTCTCCTGATCATACAACCAAACTTCTAGGCATAACTATTGACAACCTACTTAAATTTGACTTTCATATCAATTCAATCATAAAAGCAACAAATAGAAAATTAGGTTCTCTCTACAGAATCAAATCTTTCCTAACTCCTGAAGCAAGAACTACCATAGCTAGAACCCATCTTATCTCTACTCTACTATACGCTTCCCCAATATATACTAACCTTTCTAAATACAACATCAATAAGCTTACAGCAGCCTACAATAACATTGCCAGATTTGCCACTGCCTCCCCATATAAAACACATCACTGCCAGAACCTCCGCTACCTAGGATGGCTAGAACTACCCCACCTAATTCAATACTATCAGCTTTCCATAGCCCAGAAAGCCCTTCACCACCCTGAAAATACACCTATGCTCTCCACCCTTATCAAACCCTACAACAACCTAAAAAACCTTCGCTCATCTAACAAAACACTGATTCAAACTTCTCTATCAAAGAACACCGCAGGTGACTCTATATTTTCCAACTCAGTTGGTAAGATTTGGAATCAACTTCCTCCAGACCTAATAGCCCAAACTTCTATCACACTGTTTAAAACTAAACTAAAACACTTTCTAACCAATCACTGGCTATGCTCATGCAACAACCCAAGCTGATCTTTACAACTCCTCACACCTACTGCATCCTTTACACTTTCTCTCAGGTCTACTTTTTTTTGCAGTGTTTTCATGTCTACTAGAAATGCTGTCTCTTATCTATCAACTCTACTCTTCTCTACATTCTAGTGCTAACTTTTAAACATCTTAATTTCTGCTGTGTCATACTACACATTCCAGTACTTAAGTATCAACTTTATCTCCTATTACCTATCTGTACTTCCTCATATTGTGGTTTAAATGCCTTGAGTATTTTTGTGCTTGAAATGACTTATGTATTGTGTTTATACTTTTGTTTGCCATGTATTAGATAGCGGAGCTTTTCTCCTCGGGCCTCCACTGAAAATGGACATGTATCCAGTTGGACTAGCCCGGTTAACAAATGTAAAATAAATAAATAAAATAAATAAATAAATAATAAATAATGGCAAATAGTTTGGGTGTTGAACAAGGCACAAAATCGGCAGCGAGGAACGTCATGGTGACGCAGTAAGAATAAAAATCTCTGTGAGGCATTTGCTTTCCACAGGCAAGACAATTGTTAACTTTTTCTGACATTGGTTAGAGCATGAAAAAAGGAATCCCAATGGGGTACTTAGCTTTAGAAGACTTCAGGTTTGAAACTTGAAAAATAAAAATTTCAGGTAGCGGCCGACCGGCACTTGCGAACTGCTTCTGCTTCGGGCTCCCACGCGGCAAGAAAAGCTGATGTAATGGCATCGGCTGCATGTTTTATACCCCTGACGACCTGACGTCATGAAAGAGGTGACAGCATCCGACGCAGAAATCCCAAGACTCTGGTATTTGGGCTGACTGAGGGCTACCTGCAGACAGATAACCCAGGTGTGATGATTGCAACAGTGAAACACGAAGAACGCCATCTTTGATTTAAAACAATGTTAGGCATACAGCAAATGGAACAGATTTAGGAAATTATGCATCTACTTTCTGCAAAGAACATTCTACTCCTATGAAACATGATGAGGCGCCTGAGAACTATGGAATTGTGAATGCAAGTACTCAGCAATCTGAGGATCCGGTTTGTTTACAAGGAAACAAAAAGTAAGAAAGGAAGACGTTCACAACAAATAACAAGGAAGAAAAAGAAACTGACTAATGACTGTAAAGGAAAGAGAATACATAGTAACAAGGATTCTGCTTTGTTATGTAACACACTGGTGACAGGGAATGAAGATATCTGTCTATCAGAAAACCCTCAGGCTACAGAAAAAGGCATCACCTTTCCAATGGAAAAGGTAGAAAAAAGAGGCAGGGGGCAGGTGAAAAGGAAGAAATCAAAACTGAACGTGGAAGGACTGAAGAACATTACTGTAAGAAAAAGGAAGAGGAAAGACAGATGTTGACTACATGGCTCGAGCCGTGGATTTACAATGCCAGCTGGATGAGAATTTAATACGCAATGAAAACAGTGGAATTAATAAGACTAATGGTGATGAAGATCTGTCCTTCGTAACAACTGATGGAGCAGAAATGACTGTATTAGAAGCTGAAGATTCTTCAGAGATGATCAGCAAAGACATTCTTGTAATTGGAGATTCAGTTATTAGAGGAACTGATACTTATATTTGCAGAGATGATAATGAACATTGAGTAGTGTTATGCTTGCCAGGAGCAAAAAGAGAAGATGTGAAACAAGCCTTGGAACGTCTTAATGTAAGGAAGTACGGATCTGTTTTTATTCATGTTGGTACAAATGATGTCACCAACAAAGATTCTCTGACTGTTAGTCGGGAACTGACAGCCCTCCTAAATAGTACAGCTTGTACTGGTGTTAGGACATACTTTTCACAAATCACCTATAGAAAGGATAGTCAGGTCACTGTGAATGAAAAGATTTTTTGGGTAAATACCTACAAGGAAAAAATGTCCTGTTTTAAAAAATGGAAATGTGTAGAGCATCCAAGCGCCTTCTTTTGGGCACACGTGTTCAGACAGATGGTGTGCATTTGTCTAGATCGGGAAAGAGAATTTTTGCGGCAGATATTTTGCAATATTTGACAAACACTAGACAGGATTTTTGCCAGGTCAGAAATGTAACAGTTCGCAGATAGCAACATTTGATGCATCTCTGATGGTTGTTAATGCTAAGAGCATTAAAAATAAAGTGTTTTTATTAGAAAATTTGCTACGTTCCCACAAGATTGATGTTGTTATAGTTTGTGAAACATAGTTGAAGAACAAAGACTGGAAACCAGTTCTGTCAGGGTATAAATGTTTTTACTGCAACATTCTAACAAAAAAATCAGGTGGAGGTGTTATGGTAGGGATTAAAGATAGGTACGAGACGTGATTATTACATGTTCAATGATAACACCAATACTATAGACTGTGTAACTGCGAAAATAAAGACAACCCTGGAACATATAACAATTGTTGGAGTGTACAGACCACCAAAGTCAAGTGCAGATGACCTAGAGGAATTCATACATTTCTTACATGAAACACAGGAGGGAAGAATAATATTAGCTGGGGACTTAAATTTACCAGAAACAGACTGGAATAGTATTGATTCAACAACGTTAGTAAAGAAATTATTTACAGCGTATATTCAGGAACAACAAATGCTTCAGATTGTAAAAAAAAAACTACCAGGGGACAGAATATACTAGATATTGTTTGTGTTCCCAAAGAAATTGCTGTAACTTCAAGTCAAGTTTTACCACCATTGATGTGCAGTGATCATGGGGTCATAAAGGTTAATTTGTTGCTAGATAATTCTGCTAAACTGAAATCTAAACCAATGCACAGAAGGTTAATTACAGACTATAGGGAAGCAAAACAGTTACTATATAAAACTAACTGGAGTGAAGTGTTCAGTGGAAAAACAGCAGATGGAATGTGGAAAGTTTTGAAAGAGAAATTGTTTGAGTGCAAAAAGTCAAAAAAATGTTTAACATCGGGGGGTATATTTCCATAAGAACAAGATACCAGATTAAGGTCAGAGACAAAAAATATAAGAAATGGAAGAGAGGTCGAACTACAACTTTGAAAACTGAAATAAACGAGCTGGACAAACAGATTAAGCATAGTGTTAGACAAGATCAAGAATATTTATATAAAGATATTGAGCATAATAGGAAAAGTACAGTTTTGTACCTACCATAAATGTAGATGTCCGAACAGGATAGCATCTGCAGTCATAACAAATGGGTTGTCCTGTCGTCAGGCAGCCCTTCAGTCGGCCGGATTCCAAAGTCTGGGTCCAGCTTCGGCTGATGTCGCACTTCACCCGACGTCATCTCTGCTGGTCTTCGGGTATAAAGGCATCAGCCGACGCCATTTTCCTCAGTGTTTCTTGCCCCAGATGCCAGTTGCCCTCTTGGAAAGCTAAATTTTGGATAAATGCCAATGTTTCCAAAAAAGTAGAAGGCAAACACAAAAATAAGCATGTATGTACATATATACAAACAAATACACCATAAGAGACTCCCCCCCAGCTAGCTATTAGGAGGGTAAATACCCTAGGAGTACCACAGAGGGGAAGGAGGGTGGGTAATCCTGACTGCAGATGCTATCCTGTTCGGACATCTACATTTATGGTAGGTACAAAACTGTACTATGTCCTTCAAGGATGCATCTGCAGTCATAACAAATGGGTAGAATACCATAGCTAAACTAGGGGTGGAGGAAGAAAAATTATGGTGTAGTTAGGATCCCTTGCAGTACAGCAGTGGCAAACCCTGCTCGGGATCTAGAGTATAGAGGTAAATTATAATGCTTGGCAAATGTATGCACGGAGGTCCAAGTAGCCGCTTCAATAATGTCCTTGGTTGCCACTCCTCGTAAGAAAGCTGTGGTAGTGGCTGTAGCCCTTGTAGAATGAGGTCTTATGTTCTGTGGAATTGGTTTTCCATGGTAGGAGTAACAGAATCTTATGCAATTTCCTATCCATTTGGAGATTGTCTGTTTGGAAATTGCTTTTCCTTCCCTTCCTGTTGCATAGGCTACTAAAAGCTGGTCAGTTTTTCTGTCACCTTTCGTTCTGTCCAGGTAGTAGCGTAACTGTCTATGTACATCCAAGGTATGCAGCAGTCTTTCCCCCCTGTTCTGTGGATTGGGAAAGAAGGTAGGGAGGTGGATTGCCTGGTTTAAAGACACTCTGGATACCACCTTAGGCATAAATGTAGGATTAGTTCTCATGGACACTCTATCTTGATGGAAGATTAGGAAGGGTTGTACTGTCATTAAGGCCTGTAGTTCCGAAACCCTCCTTGCTGAAGTAATTGCCAGTAGGAAAGCAGTTTTCCATGATAGGTGTTGAAGATCTGCTGTTGCTGCTGGTTCAAATGGAGGGAGTGTCAATTTTTCTAGCACAAAGTTCAAGTCCCATGCTGGTAATGGTGGTTTCCTAGGAGGTTTTACATTCTTGATCCCTCTGAGGAACTGCCTGAGTAGAGGATGCGAAAAGACAGGTGGATCGAAGCTGTATTCTGCTGAAATAGCTGATGCATGTATCTTGATGGAGGAAATGGACAGGCCTGTATGTAGAAGCTCTGCCAAGTACTCCAGGATGTTAGCAATATCTATGTTCGACACATCTTTTCCTCTTTCAGTACTCCAAATGACAAACCTTTTCCATTTTCCTGCATAGTTCCTTCTTGTTGAAGGTCTGCGGGCTTCAAGGATAATGTCTTTAACCCTTTGGGATAGGTCTGGGATAGTTGCTGCTATGTGATGTTCCAGGCAGTCAGTTGCAAGGTTTTTAGGTTTGGGTGCATGATGTTGTAGTTGTTCTGAGTTAACATCAAAGGCATCAGGGGTATTGACCACATTCTCCCCTGAGACATGCTCCTCAGCAATGGATACCAGTGTTGTCTTGGCCAATTCGGAGCTATCAGAATTATCCTTGGACGTTCCTCTTTGATTTTCAGTAGTACCTTGTGCATCAAAGGAAGGGGTGGAAATGCATATGCTGTCAGGCCTTTCCAACTGAAGGATAGAGAGTCCACCTTCCATGCAAGTGGGTGGTATGTCCTTGTGCAGAATTTTTGAGCTGGTGATTGAGTGGGGATGCGAATAGGTCTATTTGTGGCAGCCCCCTTTTTTTTGTGATGGCCTTGAAGTTGTCGGGGTGTAGCATCCATTCGTGAGCATCGGAGGTGGTTCTGCTTAACATGTCTGCTAGGGTGTTTTCTTTTCGCGGCACAAATATTGCCTGTAACTGGATGTTGTAGCTCAGAGCCATATTCCAAAGGTCCAGAGTCATTCTGCATAGGGGTATGAAAGAGTGCCTCCCTGTTTGTTGATGTACCACATGACTGTGGTGTTGTCTGTCCTTATCATTAAATGGCCTTCTTTGAGGAATGGTCTGAATTTCTGGATTGCTAGTTTTACTGCCAGCATTTCTTTTTGGTTTATGTGCAGGTGCAGCTGGTCTGGAGTCCACAATCCTTGTATGCATTTGTCCAACATGTGCGCCCCCCAGCCTTGGTCTGAGGCGTCTGTTGTGATGGTTTGGCTTGCTTGAAAGTTGTGGAAGGGTAAGCCTGGGTTTGACTGGCATTCTTGAGCCCACCATAGGAACTCCTGTTTCAGGCATGGGATTAGTGGGATTTCGGTTTCTAAGCTGTGCCTGTGTTGAGACCATAAATTCTTTAGGTACCACTGTAGCTTTCTCATATGCAGTCTGGCATGTGGGACCAAGATTATGCATGATGCCATGAAGCCCAAGGCCTGCAGTACTTTTCTTGCTGTTAGTTTGTTCTGTTTTGTTAATGCCAAGAAGTAAAGAGGGAGTTGTTTTGTTTTTCTGCAGTTAGGAACGCCATTTGTTTTACTGTGTCCAATTCCGCACCCAAGAATGTTCTTGTTTGGGATGGTATCAGTCTTGACTTTTGTAAATTGACTGTGTATCCCAGGGCTTGCAGTAAGCAAATGACTCTTTGTAAATCTGTTGTCAGCTTGCTTTTGTTGTCCGCTTGTAACAGGCAGTCGTCCAGGTATGGATAAATTTGGATTCCTGTAGCCTGCAGTGAGCGATTACTGATGCCAGGCATTTTGTGAATACTCTGGGCGCAGTAGATAAGCCAAAGGGCAATGCTGAGAATTGATAATGCTCTGATCCTGCAAGAAATCTGAGGTATCTTCTGCAATTTGGTCGTATGGGGACGTGCAGGTATGCCTCCTTGAGATCTAGAGTTACCAGCCAACACTCCTTGCCCAGCATGGGAAGAAGTTGCTGTAGGGTCAGCATTTTGAATTTTGGGACAATGATGTATGTGTTTAAGACGGACAGGTCGAGAATAGGTCTCCAACTTTTCTCTTTTCTTGGTACTAGAAGAGTCTGGAGTAGAATCCTTTGCCCTGTTCTGTTATTGGTACTCTTTCCACAGCACTCATCTTTGTTAATTGCGCTATCTGCTGTAGAGCTTCTGTTTTTTGATTTGGAGGTAGGTTTGGCATTCCTCTTTTTACTGGTAAGGTGTGGAAGTGAAACCTGTAGCCTTGGTCTATGGTTTGCAAAATCCACTTGTCTTTTGTGATATAGTGCCAATTTTTCGAAAATAAGGCTAACTTTCCACCTAAAGGTGCTGCTACTTGCTCCCTGGTAGGCGGTGTCAGAGCCAAGTCACTGTGATTGTCCTGTTGCAGTGGCAGTGGTTGTGTCTGTGCCTCGGTTATTGCCTTGCCACTGTCGTCCTCTGTAGGCACCTCCTCTGGATTGATTTCTGCCTCTAGAGCGTCTATTCCTGCCTCTTTGAGATTTTGAGGAGTCTGGAAAGGACCAATTTTTGGCAGGCCAGTTCCTGCTAAACCTTGGGGGCTGAACCTGTAAGAAATCCTTAACTGTTTGTACAGATTTTGCCTTCTCTTCCATTTTCTTCATTACTTGCTGAGCAGGTGTACCAAATAGACTGGCCTTATTCATAGGAGCATCTAACAGCTTTGCTTTAACATGATCCGGCAAGACCTGTTCTTTCAACCATGCATGCCTTCTTATCACTGTGCCAGTCATGGCTGATCTAAATGAAGCCTCCAGTGCATCATAGCCACATTTTAAAGAATGGTTACTAACCTGTTGAATGTTATTCACCATTTCTAAAACATATTTCTTATCTAAGGAGTCACCAGAGGACAGCTTCTTAGTTAACTGATCAAGCATAAACTCTTGGTATTGGATCATATGAAACTGACAGTTTAAAGCTCTAGCTGAGAGAGTAGCAGAGGTGTAAACTTTTTTCCCCCATCTCTCTAAGGACCTGGATTCCCTTTCAGAAGGAATAGGGTTTTTTGCTGAGGTCGAGGCTACTGCCTTAGGCCCCTGGGATATAGTCTCAGGATCTGCAAGTGGGGCCTTGTATAGGTGGTGATGAGTGTCTGGCACCCTGTAAAATCTATCTGGCATGGCAGGGGCTGGAGGTAAAGTATCAGGAGCAGTGCAAACATCATTAAATGCATCATCCACAACAGGCAGTACTGGAGGTATAGCTAAGGGCCTATGTTGTGGTAAGTGCAGAAAAGTCCTAAGCCTTTTTCTTGAATCTGAGAAATCTTGTCCCTGCCATTGGAATTGTTCTCTCATGGCATGTAAGGTTTCCCCAAAGGAAAATTCCTCTGGTGGAGAGGCAGATGGAATGGATTCTTCAGCATCGGAATCTTCATAAGTAGAAAAAGGAGCCTCTGGCTGGTCTGTAATGTCTGAGTCATCCAAGAATCATCAGAGGACACTGGCTCGGGGGCTCTGCTCTAGGTCTCTTTTCTGGGGCTGAGAGGCCCTGTCTGGGTGAGATTGGGATCCCTAATTAAGGATATTAAATCCTCTGCCAGAGTAAGCATTTGTGAACTAGAAGTGGGCCTGTGTGAGGGGGGCTTAACAGGCACTGATTTAACAGTTTTGGCTGCTTTAGCCCTGGCAAAGGCCTTAATAGACATGGCTGCAGGAGGCCTAGCAGCACCACGTGCTGGGGTAGAGACATCCAAAGGGATGGTGTCTGATAAATCACTAGGAACCACAGTAGTAGGCAAAACTTCTGAGGCCGATTCAACTAAGGTAGCAGGAGCCTCAGTAGTAGTCATGGATTCGGCTGAAGATTGACCTGTTTTCTCGGTTTCGGCCGAAACCGAGACACTCGCGGCTTGCATAACCGTGGCTTCGGCCGAAACCGCGGACCGCGAGTGTCTGTCTTTTTCTTTGCGTTTTTTAACAATTTGGGTAGTCGGAGGATCCGACGGCATAATGTACGCAAAATCTGAGCCGAAAAACTGTTCAGCAAACTCCGACCGGCGCCTAGCGTTACGTCGGTTGAAGGAAGCACAGGCCGAACAGGCTGCTACGTCGTGGTCTGGGCCTAAGCAAGGCAGGCAGTAAGAGTGGAAATCTTTATGAGGTATTTGTTTCCCACAAGTTAAACAGTTATTGACTTTTTCTGACATCGGCTGAGGCAAGAAAGAGTCCCCAACGGGGTACTTAGCTTTTTAGAAGTCTTCGAAGCAGTATTCGGTAGTAGTAATCTCTGGATCTGACCGACCGGCACTTGCGAACAGTTTCTGCTTCGGGCGCCACGCGGCAAGAAAGACTGAGGAAAATGGCGTTGGCTGATGCCTTTATACCCGAAGACCAGCAGAGATGACGTCGGGTGAAGTGCGACATCAGCCGAAGCCGGACCCAGACTTTGGAATCCGGCCGACCGAAGGGCTGCCTGACGACAGGACAACCCATTTGTTATGACTGCAGATGCATCCTTGAAGGACATCCTTTTTATAGTTACATAAGATGTGGAAGGAGTAAAGATACACAAACTGATAAACTGTGTGCAGATTCTAAAATTTATTCTCAGACACAACAGATTATAGATATATTTACAAAATCTTATGCAAAACAGTTGGACTCCACAAAAGGGGTGGTAAGTTGTCCTAGCGACATCCAGGTAACCCCAGATACTGGAATCAAATTAGATTATATTGAAAAAGAACTGTGCAAACTGGATCCAAACAAAGTGCAGGGAGGAAACGGAATAAGTAACAATGACCTGAGAACACTTAAGCAAGAACTTACACTGCCATTACATCTATTATTCACTAGGTCATATAAATGTGGGGAGATTCCTCAAGATTGGAGACATGCACTTATTAAACCTGTCTTTTAAGGGAAAGGGGAGTAGGACAAACCCAGAATCATATAGACCCTTAAGTCTACTTTCATGTTGTGGAAAAATAATGGAGAAGGTAATACTGGATAAGTTATTGTCAGAACTGGATACGTTGGGACTTGAAGCCATATATCAGCATGCATATGTTGAAAATAGATCTATTACCACCTGTAACATGATGTTCTATAACAATATAATAACAGCTATGAATAAAAAAATTTGTGCTGTGATGTGAGTTATATAGATTTAACTTCAGTATTTGACAGGGTTATGCACAAAACACTGACCAATAAATTAGTACAACTAGGTATTGATGTACTGTTGATAAGATGGATAGCTGCATGGCTTACAAATAGGACATGGCAAGTATCACACACCAACTAAACAGGTGAAATCCTTGGTTACAGTCAAGGTGCCCCACAGGGCTCTGTACTAGGCCCTTACTTGTTTAGATTGTAACTTTCAGACCTTAATTTTTCATCTGAGGTGTTGTACAATCTATATGCTGACAACCTGAAATTGGGTAAACTGATTACAAATGTTACAGATAAGGCATGTCTGCAAAATAATTTGACTAAATTGACCATTTGGGCACAGGAGATATGTAGATAAATACATCAAAAAGTAAGAACATGAGATTTGGGAGACATAAACTGAAAGGTGAATATTTAATACAGCACACAGTGATTGAACTGTAGACTCATTTAAGGACCTGGGTATATGGGTAGATTCAGCTATGAGTTTTTCTAATCATATCAACCAGTTGGCTAATGATAGTTATAAAACTATAGATTGTATAAAAAATGTATAAAGTCTAGGAAATCAAACATAATGAAGTCATTGTTTGTTAGCTACATTAGACCCAAACTTGAGTATGGAATAACAACATGGAAACCCTATAGGTGTTAGATATTAAATATGCTGAAAGAAAAAGCTTGCTTAAATGCAGAAACAGAGTTTAGTAATATGTGATCAGCAACCATACTAAATGACTGTGGCTTAAAAAAATAAGGAACTTACTTATGAGTGTATTACACACACATCAAGAAAGCTGAACTTCTTACAGACGTGACAAGAATGTAATCTGCTTTCACTGGACAACAGGACATGCTTTTCTAAGAAAGTTTAAAAATGTGCTTTTCTAATCCACAAGGCGTTTTCTTGAAGACAGTTTACTTATCAGCATTTGAACAAGAACAGATGTGTTAGCATTTGCGTCACCAAGCCAGTATCTTTCCAAAACCTAGGGGGTGTGAGTTTAACTAAAATATGTATAAAAAGTCTGTATTAAATCTAGTTGTTAGGGGTATGGTAGGGACTCATTAGTCCTGAGGTAAATGTTATATCTCTCACATCATCTGTACTATATGAGAAGTAAAGTTGGAACAGTACTTTTAAGCTGCAACATTTGTCCGGTTTGGTTTATTATAAAAGTTATTGGTTACTGCTCTTAAAGTCAGATGCTGTATCAGTGTATATTCTGCAAGTTTCTGTATGCAACAGACTGTGAATGCAATTATAACCAGACTTTGATTCCCGCCAGCAAGACTGAGTGTCTTAAGAAGACTTCAAATCCCACAGCAAGAGCAAGCAGCAAGCAGCAGTAAGCAGAGAGAGAGCTCAATATATTTTTTCAATAGGAAAACAAACATGAATAAACTGGAAAGAGTACAGCGGAAATATAATAAGGGCATCCATGGATGTGAAAATCTAAGTTATTATGAAAGACTAAAATATCTGAACCTGTACAGTGTCTCTTACAGATATTTAAGAGGAGAACTTATTCAGGTATATAGGGCATTTAGGGACAACTACCTCTGGGAATGTTTGGGGTTATCAAAATGTACTAGAGAATCGTCAGATAACCTATGTAGGAGATTCTATAGCAATGAGAAGTGTACTAATTGGTTCTCTGACAGAGTAGCTGATGCTTGGAATAGACTACAAAATTACATTAAAGCAAGTACTAGTTTAGATATTTTTAAGAGCAGCCTGGACATTTATTATGGTTCATAGGTAGGTACTAGGCTATCGGCCCTAGGGCCTATACAAGCCCAGTCAAAAAGGTACCCTGGCTTTTGCCACAAGTGTTTTGGCATATTGGCAAGTTAGAAGGGCTTTAATGTCTGTGCTTGAAACATTTGTATGTATGTATGTAAAACAATGGATTGGTAATTACAAGATATTTTAGGTACGCTACTGCACAGATTTCAGAGATTACAAATGCAGCAAAGGAAAAATGTCACAGCTATACAGCTACATTAGAACATCTGGGGAACATAGGTGTACAAAGTAAAATAAATAAGTTACTGCATTTAAATGTACTTATGCCCTAAACATGAATGAAAGACTGCTGAAAATAACTGTAAAATTTTACTGGGAGATAGTGACCTATTAGTGTTGATGGGCAATACCTAACATTGACATGAATATAAAAATTGTATAAATATTAGGCAAATAAGGAAAATTCTAATAAAATGGGTATTTTAATTGTGACGTGTCATTATTGTAAATATATTGGGGAGAAATTAATATATATAGCCTACTACTACTACAGTTAAATAAATAAACACAGAGCAGTTGGACATGCTACACCTAAAGAAATCCCAATATCTCCAAGCTACACGATCTAGGGACCTAAACCTTGTCACCACAATAAACAAGACATGCTGGAGGGATAGATTCCTGTCCCAGAGATTTCCCATACTCTGGAAAGTACAGTTTTGTACCTACCATAAATGTAGATGTCCGATAGGTATGCATCTGCAGTCCTAACATATGGGTTGTCCTGCCTCAGGCAGCCCCTCGGTCGGCCGGATGCCAAAGTCTGGGTCTGGCTTCGGCTGATGTCGCACTTCACCCGACGTCATAGCTGCTGTTTATTGGGTATAAAGGAATCAGCCGACGCCATTTTCCTCAGTGTTTCTTGCCCCAGATGCCAGGTGCCCTCTAGTAAGGCTAAATTTGGATAAATGCAAATAATTCCAAACAGTAGAGAGCAAACAATATAAAAAAATATATATATACATATATACAAACAAATACACCATAATAGATCCCCCCAGCTAGCTAAAAGAGGGGTAAATACCCTAGGAATACCACAGAGGGGAAGGAGGGTGGGTAATCCTGACTGCAGATGCATACCTATCGGACATCTACATTTATGGTAGGTACAAAACTGTACTATGTCCTTCAAGGATGCATCTGCAGTCCTAACATATGGGTAGAATACCATAGCCAAACTGGGGGAGGAGGCACTAAGATAAAGATGGTGTAGTTAAGATCCCTTGCAAAACAGCAGTTGCAAAACCTGCTCGGGATCTAGAGTATAAGGGAAGATTATAATGCTTGGCAAATGTATGCACGGAGCTCCAAGTAGCAGCTTCTAAAATGTCTTTGGTAGCCACTCCTCGTGGGAAAGCTGTAGTGGTGGCTGTAGCTCTTGTGGAATGAGGTCTGATATTTTCAGGAGTTGTCTTTCCATGAAAAGAGTAGCAAAATCGAATGCAATTTCCTATCCATTTTGAGATTGTCTGTTTTGAAATTGCTTTTCCTTGCATTCCTGTTGCATATGCTACCAGAAGCTGGTCAGTTTTTCTGCTGGTCTTAGTTCTGTCCAGATAGTAGCGTAATTGTCTGTGCACATCCAAGGTATGTAGCAGTCTTTCCCCCCTGTTCTGTGGGGTGGGGAAGAATGTAGGTAAATGAATCGCTTGGTTCAATGATACTCTGGAGACCACTTTTGGCATAATGGTAGGGTTAGTTCTCAGAGAGACTCTGTCCTGATGGAAGATAAGGAAGGGTTGTACTGCCATTAATGCCTGTAACTCAGATACCCTTCTTGCTGAAGTGATTGCTAGCAGGAAAGCAGTTTTCCAAGACAAGAACTGTAATTCTGCTGTTGCTGCTGGTTCAAAAGGGGGAAGTGTTAACTTTTCCAGCACAAAGTTGAGATCCCATGTAGGTAAAGGTGGTTTCCTTGGAGGTTTTACATTTTTGATTCCTCTCAAGAACTGCCTGAGTAGAGGATGAGAGAAGACAGGAGGATCCATGTTGTATTCTGCTGAAATTGCTGATGCATGAATCTTAATGGAGGAGTAAGACAGGCCATTGTGGAACAGTTTAAATATTCCAGGATGTGTGCTATGTTTGCCAATGAGACATTTTCTCCCTTTGCTGCACTCCAAATGAGGTATCTTTTCCACTTGGCTGAATAAGTCTTCCTTGTGGAGGGTCTGCGTGCCTCCAGGATAATGTCCTTAACCCTCTGAGATAAACCTGGGTTATTTTGTTTTATGCAATATTCCAAGCAGCTAGCTGCAGTGTTTTCAAGTTTGGATGTAGGATCTTGTAGTTGTCCTGAGTTAGAAGTAAGGGACATAGAGGAAGAGGCCATGCGTGTGTCCGAGACATGCTTCTCAGTAGCGGGTACCAATGTTGCCTCGGCCAGTCTGGAGCTATCAGGATTACCCTTGGCTGATCCTCTCTGATCTTCAGTAGAACTTTGTACATCATGGGAAGAGGTGGAAATGCATATGCTGTCAGGTTTTTCCAGCTGAAGGAAAGGGAGTCCACCCTCCAAGGAAGTGGGTGGTATGCTCTTGTGTAGAATTTCTTCAATTGGTGGTTGTGTGGGGAGGCGAACAGGTCTATCTGTGGTAGTCCCCATTTCTTTGTTATGGCTTTGAAGATATCTGGATGCAGCATCCATTCGTGAGCATCCGTGGTAGTTCTGCTTAAGGTGTCTGCTAGAGAATTTTCTTTTCCTGGTACAAATCTGGCCTGAAGTTGAATGTTGAGATTCAGGGCCACATTCCACAGGTCCATTGCCATCCGGCATAGAGGATATGAATGTGTACCTCCCTGTTTGTTGATGTACCACATGACTGTGGTATTGTCCGTCCTTATCAGCAGATGACCCTGTTGAAGGAGTGGTCTGAATGCCTGGATCGCATGTTTCACTGCCAGCATCTCCTTTAGATTTATGTGTAGATTCAGCTGGTCTTGGGTCCATAGGCCTTGTATACACTTGTCCACCATGTGTGCCCCCCAGCCTAGGTCTGAGGCGTCCGTGGTGATGGTCTGGCTTGGATGAGGTTTGTGGAAAGGCAAGCCTCTGTTCAACTGACAGGCCTGAGCCCGCCAGAGGAATTCTTGCTTCAAGCATGGAATTATTGGAATCTGGGCTTCTAGACTGTGCTTGTGTTGAGACCATACATTCCTTAGGTACCACTGTAGCTTTCTCATATGCAGCCTGGCATGCGGAACCAATATTATGCAGGATGCCATGTAGCCCAGGGCTTGCAGGACTTTCCTTGCAGTAAGCTGAGTTTGTGTTGTTAATGTCATGAAGTAGACTGGTAGTTGCTTTTGTTTTTCTTCTGTGAGAAAAGCCATCTGAGTTGATGTATCCAGTTCTGCACCCAAGAATGTTATCCTTTGGGATTTTACTAGTCTTGACTTTTGCATGTTGACTGTGTATCCCAAGGCTTGCAACAGTTGTATGACATTTTCCAAATCTTTTGTTAATTTTGCCTTGTTGTCCGCTTGTATTAGGCAGTCGTCCAGGTATGGGTAAATTTGAATTCCCTGAAGCCTGCAATGAGCAATTACTGATGCCAGGCATTTCGTGAATACTCTGGGCGCAGTAGATAAGCCAAAAGGCAATGCTGAGAATTGATAATGCTCTGATCCTGCAAGAAATCTGAGGTGTCTTCTGCAATCTGGTCGTATAGGGATGTGCAGGTATGCCTTCTTGAGATCTAGAGTCACCAGCCAAGACTCCTTGCCCAGCATGGGAAGAAGCTGCTGGAGGGTCAGCATTTTGAATTTTGGAACAATGAGGTATGTGTTCAGTGCGGACAAGTCTAGAATAGGTCTCCATTGATTTTCTTTTCTTGGTACAAGGAAAAGCCTGGAGTAAAATCCTTGGCCTTGTTCCATAGGTGGTACCTCTTCTATAGCTCTCATCCTTAGTAAGTTGTTGATTTGTCTTAGAACGTCTGTTTTTTGGCTTGGTGGTAGGTTTGGCATTCCTCTCTTTTTTGGTAGAGTGTGGAAGTGAAACCTGTAGCCCTTGTCTATAGTTTGTAAAGTCCATTTGTCCCCTGTAATGTAATGCCAGTTGACGGAACATAAGGCTAGCTTTCCGCCCAAGGGTGCTTCCAGTTGTTCCCTGGTAGGCAGAACTAGAGCCAAGTCATTGTGTCTGCCCTGTGGAAGTGGTTGTAGTTGAATCTGTGGCAGTACTTCTCTGGTTGGTAGGTTGCCACTGACGTCCCCTGTAGGCACCCCTAGATTGACCTCTGCCTCTTGGGCATCTATTTCTGCCTCTCTGCGCTCTGGAGTTGTCTGGAAAGGACCAATTCTTCGAAGGCCAATTTCTGCTAAACCTCGGAGGTTGGACCTGTAAGAAATCCTTGACTGTTTGGACAGATTTTGCTTTTTCTTCCACCTTCTTTAGAACCTCCTGTGCAGGGGAGCCAAACAAACTTTGTTTCTCCATGGGAGCATCTAGGAGTTTTGACTTAACATGGTCTGGTAAGGATTGTTCTTTTAACCAGGCATGCCTTCGAATCACTGTTCCAGTCATAGCTGATCTAAAGGAAGCTTCCAGTGCATCATAGCCACATTTTAAGAAATGGTTACTGACCTGCTGAGAGTTATGTACCAAATCCTGAAGGGACTTGCGGTCTATAGGTTCAGGAGAAGACAGTTTATTTAGCTGGTCTAACAAAAATTCCTGGTACTGAATCATGTGAAATTGACAGTTCAAGGCCCTGGCCGAAAGAGTAGCAGAAGTATAAACCTTTTTACCCCATCTCTCTAATGCTCTAGATTCCCTTTCAGAGGGAAGAGGGTTTTGGCAGAGGCAGCTGCCACACCTTTAGGGCCCTGTGAAATGGTTTCAGGGTCTGCAACAGGAGCCTTATACAAATGGTAGTGTGTGTCCGGGACCCTGTAATATCTGTCTGGCTTGGCAGGGGCCGGAGGAAGAGAATCAGGGCAGTACAGGCATCATTATATGCATCATCAACAACTGTTAGTACTGGCGGAATGGCTAAAGGCCTATGCTGTGGTAAGTGTAAAAAGGTCCTTAGCCTTTTCCTTGAATCTGAAAAATCCTGGCCCTGCCATTGGAAGTGTTCCCTCATAGCATGCAAGGTTTCCCCAAAGGAAAATTCTTCAGGAGGAGAAGCAGAAGGAATGGAGTCTTCTGCATCAGAATCCTCATAAGGAGAATATGGGCCTTCATGAGGGTCTGAAATGTCTGAGTCATCTGAGGAATAATCTGTAGAGACAGGTTCCGGGGGTTCAGTCCTAGGCCTCTTATCTGGAGAGGGCTGAGAGGCCCTGTCTGGGTGAGGTTGGGATCCCCTGATCAAAGAAATGAGATCCTCAGCCAGGCTGAGTATTTGGGAACTAGAGGTAGGCCTATGTGAAGGAGTTTTAGCAGGTAAGGCCTTAGAAGATTTAGCTGCTTTAGCCCTGGCAAAAGCCTTGATAGACATAGAAGCAGGGGGTCTAGCAGCCCCACGCAGGGTAGATATGTCTAAAGGAATAGTGTCTGACAAATCCTGGGTGCCTGCTTCTGTAGCAGTAAATTCAGTAGCAGATTCAGCCATGCTCTGTGAGGCCTCGGCTATCGGAGGCAAGCTTTCGGCCGAAGGAAGAACCGGGGGCTCGGTTTCAGCCGAAACCGAGACACTCGCGGTTGGCCTAACCGTAGTTTCAGCCGAAACTGCGGGCCGCGAGTGTCGGTCCTTTTCCTTGCGCTTTTTATTTAATTGAGTAGTCGGAGTCTCTGACGGCATTTTGTATGCAAAAGCGGGACCAAAAAACTCCTCTGCAAACTCCGACCGACGTCTAAGTGTCCATCGGTTGAAGGAAGCACAGGCTAGACAAGCTGATACGTCGTGGTCTGGGCCTAAGCAAGGAAGGCAGTAAGAGTGGAAATCCTTATGAGGTATTTGTTTCCCACAAGTTAAACAATTATTTACTTTGTCTGACATTGGCTGAGGCAAGAAAGGGTCCCCAACGGGGTACTTAGCTTTTTAGAAGTCTTCGGTAGTAGAAATCTCTGGATCTGACCGACCGGCACTTGCGAACAGCTTCTGCTTCGGGCACCGCGCGGCAAGAAAGACTGAGGAAAATGGCGTCGGCTGATGGCTTTATACCCAATAATCAGCAGCTATGACGTCGGGTGAAGTGCGACATCAGCCGAGGCCAGACCCAGACTTTGGAATCCGGCCGACCGAAGGGCTGCCTGAGGCAGGACAACCCATATGTTAGGACTGCAGATGCATCCTTGAAGGACATCTGTACTATGTCCTTCAAGGATGCATCTGCAGTCCTTACATATGGGTAGAATACCATAGCCAAGCTGGGGGTGGTAGGACCTAAGAAAAGGATGGTGTAGCTAAAATGTCCTGCAGGACTGCAGTAGCAAAGCCTGCTTTGGATCTGGAATATAATGGTAAGTTGTAATGATTGGAAAATGTATGTACGGAGCTCCATGTAGCAGCTTCTAAGATGTTCTTTGTAGCCACCCCTCTTAAGAAGGTTGTGGAGGTGGCTGTGGCTCTGGTGGAATGAGGTCTAATGTTGGATGGCACAGGTTTGCCATGAAAAGAGTAACAGAATCGAATGCAATTCCCTATCCATTTTGAAACTGTCTGTTTGGAAATGGCTTTTCCTTGTACACCAGCAGCATATGTTACAAAAAGCTGGTCAGTTTTCCTGTAAGTTTTAGTTCTGTCCAAGTAGTAGCGCAACTGTCTGTGAATGTCCAGGGTATGAAGAAGTTTCTCTCCTTTATTTTGTGGATTTGGAAAGAAGGTAGGCAGGTGAATAGCTTGGTTCAGTGAGACCCTGGATACCACCTTTGGCATGAATGAAGGATTGGTTCTCAATGAGACTCTGTCCTGATGAAAGGTAAGAAATGGCTGTACTGCCATGAGGGCCTGTAACTTAGATACTCTTCCTGCTGAGGTTATGGCCAGAAGGAGGGCAGTCTTCCAAGACAGGAACTGTAGTTCTGCAGATGCTGCTGGTTCAAAGGGAGGTAGAGTTAACTTTTCCAACATGAAGTTAAGGTCCCATGTAGGCACTGGTGGTTTCCTTGGAGGGTTGATGTTTTTTATCCCTCTTAGAAACTGCTTTAGCAGCGGATGAGAAAATACAGGTGGATCAGTGTTGTACTCTGCTGAAATGGCTGAAGCATGAATTTTTATGGAAGAGTAAGAAAGGCCATTATGGAGCATTTCTGCCAAGTATTCCAGGATATGTGGAATGCTCATACTGTCGGATCTTGGCCCTTTGTGGAGTTCCAAGTGCGGAATCTTTTCCATTTTGCTGAATATGCCTTCCTTGTGGAAGGCCGTCGAGCTTCCTTGATGATAGCCTTTACCCTTTTGGATAGTTTATCCAGGCGAGGAGTCAAGGTATTTTCCAGGCTGTCAGCTGCAAGGTGTTTAGGCTGGAGTGCAGAGTTTTGTAATTGTGCTGTGTCAGACGTGGCCATTGTGGTAGAGGCCACGGTTTCGTGCGTGACAAGCTCCTTAACAGTGGGTACCAGTGTTGTCTTGGCCAGTCCGGAGCTATCAGAATCACTTTTGGTTGTTCTGTCCTGATCTTCAGTAAGACCTTGGTCATTAACGGAAGAGGTGGAAATGCATATACTGTTAAGAGTATTCCAGCTGAAAGAGAGAGCGTCCACTTTCCATGCTTGTGGGTGGTATGACCTTGTGCAGAATTTCTTCAGTTGATGGTTGTGGTGGGAGGCAAAAAGATCTATGTCCGGCCTTCCCCATGATTGTGTTATTTGAAGAAAGGTGTCTGGGTGCAGCATCCATTCGTGTGGATCCATGATGTTTCTGCTTAGGCTGTCCGCCAGTACATTGTCTTTTCCTGGTACAAACTGGGATTGCAGCTCTATATTTAGTTTTAGTGAAAGTTCCCAAAGATTCATTGCCAGCCTGCAAAGAGGGTAAGAATGGGTACCTCCTTGCTTGTTTATGTACCACATAACTGTGGTATTGTCTGTCTTTATTAGCAGGTGGCCTTGATGTAGGAAGTGCTTGAAGTCCTCGATTGAATGTATCACTGCCAGCATTTCCTTTTGGTTTATGTGCAGGCTAAATTCTGTTTGTGTCCATTGTCCTTGAATGCATCTTCCCTCCATGTGCGCTTCCCATCCATGGTCTGAGGCGTCCGTGGTAATGGTTTGGCTGATATTTGGTTTGCTGAAAGGCAGACCCATGTTTGACTGGCTTGCTTGAGCCCACCACAGAAATTCCTTTTGGAGGCATGGAATGAGGGGGATCAAGGCTTCTAGGCTGTGACTGTGTTGAGACCATAGACTCCTTAGGTACCATTGTAGTTTCCTCATATGCAGCCTTGCTTGTGGAATCAGAAGAATGCAAGATGCCATGAAACCCAGGGCCTGCAGTATTTTCCTTGCAGTCAGTTGGGTTGCTTTGCCAGGTTTCTAAAGTAATCCGGTAGCTGTTCTTGTTTTTCTTCTGTGAGAAAAGCCATTTGGGTGGTTGTATCTAGTTTTGCACCCAGAAAAATTATTCTTTGGGATGGAACAAGTCTTGATTTTCGAATGTTGACTGTGTATCCCAAAGCCTGAAGTAGGCGTATGGCATAATTCAAGTGTTTTACCAATGTTTGTTGGCTGTCCGCTTGTATAAGGCAGTCATCCAGGTATGGGTATATTTGAATCCCCTGAAGTCTGCAGTGTGCAATTACTGATGCCAGGCATTTTGTGAATACTCTGGGCGCAGTAGATAAGCCAAAGGGCAATGCTGAGAATTGATAATGCTCTGAACCTGCAAGAAATCTGAGGTGTCTTCTGCAACTTTGTCTGATAGGGACATGCAGGTATGCCTCCTTGAGGTCTAGAGTAACCAGCCAAGACCCCTTGCCCAGCAAGGGAAGGAGTTGCTGTAGAGTCATCATTTTGAATTCTGGCACAATGAGATAAGTATTCAGTGCGGACAAGTCGAGAATAGGCCTCCATTGTTTTTCTTTTCTTGGGACAAGGAATAGTCTGGAATAAAATCCTTGGCCTTGTTCTGTGAGAGGAACCTTTTCTATAGCTTTCATTTGCAATAGGTTGGAAATTTGTTTTAAAGCCTCTGCCCTTTGATTCGGTGGCAGGTTTGGCATGCCTTTTCTTTTTGGTAATGTATGAAAATGGAACCTGCATCCTTTGTCTATTATTTGCAGTGTCCATTTGTCCCTTGTAATACTGTGCCAATTTTTTGAGAATAAAGATAGCTTTCCGCCCAAAGGTGCTTCCAATTGAGCCCTGGTTGGTGGGGTCAAGGTAAAGTCATTGAGTCTGTCCTTGTGCAGCAGTTGTAGGTCCTGCACTACCTCTCTGGATGGGAGGCTGCCATTGAAGTCCTCTGTAGGAGCCTCTAGCTTGCCCTCTACCTCTGGCATGCCTGTTCTTGCCTCTTTGAAATCTCTCTGTGTCTAGAAAGGACCAATTCTTAGAGGGCCAATTTCTGCTGAATCTTGGTGGTTGAACCTGGAGAAAATCTTTGACTGTTTGTACAGATTTAGCCTTTTCCTCAAATTTCTTTAAGACCTCCTGAGCAGTGGAGCCAAATAACTTTTGCTTTTCCAGTGGCGCATCCAGAAGCTTTGCTTTAACATGATCTGGCAGGGTTTGTTCCTTCAGCTAAGCATGTCTACGTATGACTGCACCTGTTATTGCTGACCTACATGAAGCTTCCAATGCATCATAACCACACTGCAAGAAATGGTTGCTAACCTGTTGGGAGTTATGTACCAGATCCTGAAGGGACTTGCGATCTAGGGGTTCAGGTGAAGACAGTTTTTTATGCAATTCATCTAAAAAATACTCTTGGTACTGTATCATATGGAATTGACAATTTAATGCCCTTATAGAAAGAGTGGAAGAAGTATACACTTTTTTACCCCATCTCTCTAAAGCCCTGGACTCCCTTTCAGAGGGGAGTGGATTTTTAGTAGTGGCAGATGGAACCCCTTTAGGGCCCTGGGAAATAGTTTCAGGGTCAGCAGAGTGGGCCTTGTAAAGGAAATGATGTGAGTCTGGGACCCTGTAGTACCTATCGGGTTTGACAGGAGCCGGAGGAAGGAGTCAGGGTAATGCTAGACTCAGAGTACACATCATCAATGACATTCAAAACAGGAGGAATAGCCAAAGGTCTATGCTGAGGTAAATGCAAAAAAGTCCTTAATCTCTTCCTGGAATCAGAGAATTCCTGGCCCTGCCATTTGAAATGCTCTCTCATGGAGTGAAGGGTCTCCCCAAAGGACAGCTCTTCAGGAGGGGAGGCAGAGGGAATAGATTCCTCTGCATCAGAATCCTTGTAGGCCATAAAGGCCTCCTCCTGGTAATCAGAAAGAGCAGAGCCATCCGAAGCCTCATCAGAGGACTGGGGATCAGTGGGCTCAGCCCTGGGCCTTTTGTCTAGAGGAGGATGAGAGCCCCTGTCTGGATGTGGCTGAGAGCCCCTAATTAAGGAAATAAGGTCCTCAGCTAAACTTAAAATCTGTGAACCTGTAGTGGATCCCTGAGGAATAGCCTTGGGAGGCAGAGATTTTGGCTGTTTAGCAGCTTTAGCCCTTGTGAATGCCTTTATGGACATGGATGCAGGAGGCCTGGCTGCTCCACGTGCTGGCATAGTTTTGTCTAGGGAAATGGTGTCGGATGTCTCTTGGACACCGGTTTCTGAGGGAAATTCTATAACCGACTCAGAAGAGGCCTCCGGGGCCGAAGTTGTCGGTTGTGCGGTTTCTACGGTCGGAAGTACCAAGGACTCGGGCGTGGTTTCAGCCAAAACCACGGTCTGCGTGTGTCGGTCCTTGTCCTTCCATTTTTTGGTTAAATGAGAAGTCGGAGTCTCCGACGACATATTGTAACAATAACTAGCCCCAAAAAATTCCTCTGCAAACTCCGCCCGACACCTAAGAGTGCGTCGGTTGAAGGAGGCACAGGCTGTACAGGCCGAGACGTCGTGGTCTGGGCCTAGGCAGGGGAGGCAGTAAGAATGGAAATCCTTATGAGGTATTTGTTTCCCACAAGTTAAGCAATTATTAACTTTAAGCGTTTGATCTGACATCGGCTGAGGCAAGAAAGAGTCCCCAACGGGGTACTTAGCTTTTGAAGTCTTCGGTAGCTGAAGTTACAGGAGCTGGCCGACCGGCACTTGCGAACTGCTTCTGCTTCAGGCACCACGCGGCAAGAAAGACTGAGGAAGATGGCGTCGGCTGATGCTTTTATACCCCAGGTGCTCTGACATCGGGGAAAAGGGCGACATCAGCCGACGCCGGACCCAGACTTTGGAATCCGGCCGACCGAAGGGCTGCCTGAGGCAGGACAACCCATATGTAAGGACTGCAGATGCATCCTTGAAGGACATCAAGCTACCCATCTATGTCAAGCAAAGTTCTTCATTAGCACTATTCAAGACAAATCTTGATGAGTGGATGGGAAATAGGAAATACACCCCGGGGATCACTTCTGTGTCTCTGCTGGACAGTGGCACAGGAAAATAACTTTCTTGGGTGGCGTAAGCTATGGAACCTTGCTGACTAGGCTTACGTAGGCCCTTGGGCCAATAACCTAGTACCTACCTATGAACCTATGAATAAGCAACTTGCAATGCCAAATCAGTAGACGGCCAACGGAAAAACTGATTTATCACTATTTTTATTTATTCATTTACTCTTTTTACAAATAATTCTGAATTTTTTTAAAGAGTATGCACAAATTTTAAACCTTTTATGGACTTTAAAATTTCAGGTACTTGCATGTGTTTGTCTAAATGAAAAGGTCATGCTATCAAAAATGGAATTAAAAGTGTATGAATAGATTATTTTACTTAAACCAAATAAAATAAAAAGTCTTGACCTACATGAAAGTTTTTATTTTTAAAACCAGTTTAGAGGATCTCACCACCAAAGGATTGGTGTTAATGAAATTAAATTTCTTAAAACATCATATAGAAGAAAGGAAATATTAAGAGGGACATACCTATAGGATTTTATCTAAAGTATTACCACTACAAAAGTGCTCACTCTGTGACTAAAGCTGGTTTAACACTGTTGTCATTTATTCCTCTGGTTGTTAATACTCTGATTTTGCTTACAAACTAGCCTAATATGACAGACCTAATAGAACAAGTGATCAAACACTGTGCACCATGCAACATATATAAGCATCAGACTAAACAAAAACATTTATAACTCATAAAATTCTTGCTTTACCCTAAGTGAAAGTTGGCACAAGCTTCTTTGAACACATACATTTGTTTATGCTGCCACATAAATGTGTTGATGACTGCAGGTTTCTGAGGTTGTACAGCAGACACACAAAGAGACAAAGAAGCTTTACAATGTTAAAGACAAGCTACAGAAGGTATTCACTGACAATACACAATGATGTGGCAATAAATACGTATAATAACCTCAAATACTCCATGGGAAAATGACAACTTCAATGTAAAAATACATTCCATCAAGAGACACGAACATCGTGAGTCCAATGACTGTAATCTGTGTCTCAGAATTCAAAATACTCTGTTACATTCATTAGATTTATCTCCACCTACCTTCCGAGGGATAAAAGTTTAAAATCAAAATTACCAATGTCAATCTCAATGTTAGCTCCAAAAAAGTTTTCAGTAAGACATGGACAACAGAAATTTAACTTTGACAAATAAGGGGAAAAAATGATCTTTAATGAAAAAAAGTGGAAAGGATTTAGTAAAACTACATAATTAAACAGTTTAGAAATATGAATGTGATGGAAGGCACAGCACATAGTAAAACAGTCTCTTCGGGTATCACATTTATTTCATGGCCCAGACAATGCAATACACAAAAGGGTAGGGTTTACTGGAGTCATAGAAAAGTTTCTAGTCTCCATGAGGATTTATGGGCAAAAACTGAGCTACATGAACTGATGTTGATACCCTCTGAGATGGACACAGACAAATTGCAGAAATATAAAGTTAATGTTCATGAGCATTTGGCATGTTCAAAATCAGTGCTACGTATAAAACATAAAACAACTTATGATCCAATATGTCTAGAAGATCAGTTAGAACACCAGTTAGATTTTTACAGATGCCGGCACCATATTCCACATCACAGGGGCAGTGGCAGCAGAGCTAAATATGGCTTGCATCACTGCACCAGCAGCTGAGGTAAGTATTATATCCCACATCACTGGGGCAGCCACAGAGGTAGGAATCATACCCCATGTCACTGGGGCAGCAGCAGAAAGTACAGTTGTGTACCTACCATAAATGTAGATGTTCGAGTGTATTCACTGTTGCAGTCATTACATTTGGGTTATCTGCTGGCAGGTTGCCCTCAGTCAGCCTGATTAACAAAGTCTTGGGTCCTGCATCAGTTGCTGTCCCTTCTTCTATGACATCAGGTCGTCAGGGGTATAACACATGCAGCCGACGTCATTACATCAGTTTTTCTTGCCCCAGATGTCAGGTGCCCCCAAATGGGGAGCAAAATATATATATATATATATATATATATATATATATATATATATATATATATATATATATATATATATATATAAAATTAAAAACACAAAAAAATATACCTCCAAACAAAAGCAAATACACCAAAATGGCTTTTAAGCATAGTAAAAGAAAGTAGAGATACAGTAAGAGAAAAACAGGGGGTTGGAGGGAGCGTAACCAGGACTGCAACAGTGAATACACTCAAACATCTACATTTATGGCAAGTGCACACAGCTGTACTATGTTCTTCATGTTTGCAGTCATTACATTTGGGTAGATTCCCAAAGCTATGGTTGGGAGGATGGATTTATACAACATTAGGACCAGCTATAAGGCCCTGCAGGACAGCAGTGGCAAAGCCAGCTCTGGATTTAGAGAAGAGAGGTAAATGGTAATGTTTGGTGAACGTATGAACTGAGCACCAGGTAGCAGCTTCTAGAATGTCGCTGGTAGGGACACCTCTGAGAAAGGCTGTAGAAGTAGATGCAGCCCTGGTGGAATGAGATCTGATCCCCTAGGGGATAGTTTTACCATGGTGCATATCGCAGAAACGAATGCAATGGCTTATCCATTTGGAAATAGTCTGCTTTGAAATAGCCTTTCCCTCTGCGCTTGCAGCAAATGCCACCAGTAATTGTTCATATTTTCTTAGAGATTTTGTCCTGTTTAAGTAAAATCTAAGGTGTCTGTGTACATCCAATGAATGCATAATCTGCTCCCCCTTGTTCTGTGGATTGGGAAAGAAAGTTGGCAAATGAATGGTCTGAGTAAGAGTCACAATGGATACCACCTTAGGCACGAAGGATGGATTGGTCCTGAGAGCCACCCTGTCCGCATGAAAAATGATGAAAGGCTCCACTGCCATAAGAGCCTGTAATTCGGAAATCCTTCTAGCTGAAGTGACTGCTAAAAGGAAAGCTGTTTTCCAGGAGAGAAATTTTATGTCTGCAGTAGCCGAAAGGAGGGAGAGTGAGTTTTTCCAATACAAAATTGAGGTCCCAGGCAGGGGTTGGAGCTCTCCTGGGTGGTCTTAAGTTTTTAGCCCCTCTGCAATGCTGCTTTAGCAGAGGATGAGAGAAGTGGGGGGGGGGGTTCTGTGTTGTAATGAGTTGAAATGGCTGAGGCATGGATTTTTATGGAAGAAAAGGACAGGCCCTTGTGAAGCATCTCAGTTAAGTATTGTAAAATCTGAGGAATATTGGGCACTGCTGTGCTTATTCCTTGTGATTGATTCTAGGCACAGAATCTTTTCCATTTGTCAGCATAAGATTTTCTAGTACTAGGCCTTCTTGCCTCCAAAATGACATCCCTCACAGGTTTGCTGAGGGATGCTAAAGGTGAATTTAGGTGATTAGCCACGCTGCAAGTTTCAAAGTTTGGAGCTGAGTGTGTAGAATTTGGTTGTTCTGCTGAGACAGTAAGTAAGGTGTCTGAGGCAGGTGCCACAGTGGAAGGTGAATGGGTACCAGTGTTGGCGAGGCCAGTCTGGAGTAATCAGAATAATTTTTGGTTTGTCCTGTTTGACTTTTAGTACAACTTTGGAGAGCAGAGGCAGAGGGGGAAAAGCATAGACTAATAGGTTTTTCCAGCTGAATGATAGTGCATCCACTTTCTAGGCTTTTTTGTGATGAGTTCTTGTGCAGAATTTGTCCAACTGATAGTTCTGGGGTGAGGCAAAAAGATCTATGTCTGGACTCCCCCATTTGCGTGTCAACATGTTGAAAATCCATGGTTCCAGTTTCCATTCGCATGGGTCCATGAGATTTCTGCTTAGTTCGTCTGCCAGAGTATTCAGCTTTCCTGGCAGGAATTGAGCTTGTAGTTGTATTTTGTAGGTCAAGGTCGTGTTCGACAATGCCATGGCTAGTCTGCAAAGGGGGTAGGAGTGTGCACCCCCCTGCTTGTTTATGTACCACATAACTGTGGTATTGTCTGTCTTTATCATTAATTGTCCTGGATGATGGTAGTCCTTGAAGGCTGTCAGTGCATTCTGTACAGTTAGCATCTCTTTCTGATTTATGTGAAGGTGCATTTGATTTTGGCTCCATTTGCCCTGAATGCACTTCCCTGCCAGATGAGCCCCCCATGCATAGTCTGATGCATCTATCATTAGGGTTTGGGCAGCAGGGGGTGGTGTGAATGGCAGTCCCTTGTTTTGGTGGCAGGCCTCTGCCCACCATAGGAACTCTAGGCGCAGGCAAGGTATTAAAAATTTACCAAAACAGCAGAGGCCACCAAAGCAGACACCCAAACAACTACCACCTCACGACCCAACACATGCAACACATAGACCACACAGTCAGAGTGTCAAACAGTCACAGCCCTTAAGGCCAAACAAAATGCCAGACACACTTGTCATTGGTGATTCCATAGTCAGACACACTGACGTCCCGCTCACCAGACTGAGTAAAGAGAAGGTCACAGTAAGCTGCCTGTCGGGCGCTAGAATCCGCCACATAACGCAAGCACTCAGGTCTCTCAACAGCAGGTACAGGTATGACTCAGTCATTGTCCACGCTGGTGTCAACGACCTGAGACGTACCTCCTTGGACTACATGAAAAGGGACATCGAGGAGCTCTCTGATTATGTAGCCCAGGCAGGTATGACCCTGACCTTGAGCAGTATCCTACCTTCACCTAGAATGATGCCACAATACAGTGATAAGATGATCAGCTTTAATAATTGGCTTAAATTCTGGTGTCATTCAAAGGGGATCCAATGTCTGTCTGCCTGGGATGACATGCTGGACAAGCCACGCTGCTTCGCAAGGGACGGCTTGCACCTGTCACCCTGGGCTTCCGGATATTGGCAAAGGCTCTTGCCACCCCATAGTGCCTTTTTAGGCAAGGCTCAAATTCTAAACCTACCACCCTAGAACACCAAAAGGAAAAAAAACTAAGGGTAATGCTGCTCAATGCCAGAAGTCTCAATCTCAAGATGCACGACTCGAGGCCCTTCTCAATATGGAGAACATCGATGTCTGTGCTGTGACAGAAACCTGGTTCAAGGCTCCTGAGAGCACCCCAGCACTAACAGGTTTCACCTCATATCATGCCGGCCCCAAAATCCGGACAACACCAAGAAAGGAGGGTGTCCATATTCATAAAGGACACCCACACCTCAAGGTTGGTGGCAACGACGATGCATCGGAGACCATCCAGGTGCAATTAACCATAGGCAAGACTGCTCTGCAATTTGTAGCATGTTACAGGCCACCCTCTCAAACTCAGGAACCTCACATGGCCTTCTTGAAAACATTGGAGGATAAATGTATCTCCAAACACCATCATACTAGGTGACTTCAACTACCCTAATATAGACTGGGAACACTACTCAAGCCCGAACACTCTAACCCAAAGATTCCTGGAGTTCATAAACTCAAATGCCATGGAACAACTAGTCACCATCCCCACAAGAGGAGAAAACATACTTGATCTCATCATCATGAACATGGGATCAAAATGTTCAACACCAGAAGTATACCCCTCACTGGTGAGATCAGATCATAAACTAATCTCGCTGGAGGTCCTCATCCGGCGCCCACCTGAAACAAAAGAGACCACAGTGAAAAACTTGTCAAAAGCCGATTTCACACTTCTAAAACTAGTGTGGTCTCCTTTAAGGCCCCTGAGCCAGTGGTAAACATTACTCAAACCGCTGAATCACTTACAAATGCCTTCTACCAGCACCTACAGGACTGCATGGATCAGGCAATCCCAAACAAAACTAAGACTCTCTGTACCAAAGGCAAGCATCCAGTCTGGTGGACCCCAGCCATAAACAAGCTCTACAACAAAAGGAGGAAGCTACTACAAGATAGAGCAAAATCCTTGAAAGGTAAGACACCTTTGATCATTATAAGTAAAAACTAAGAGCTCTCATAAAATCATCCAAGGCAAATTTTGAGAGAAAAATGCCAAGGACTCTAAAGAGAATCATAAGGCCTTCTTTAGCTATGTTAGAAACCTAGGAGGAAACTCCCAGATATGCTCAGAATTAGTTCAAAATGATGTGAAAATTACTGAACCTACACACATTGCCAACATACTGGCTGACAGGTTCAGTGCAAACTTCTCCCCCAAAAGGAGAGATATCTATTCCAGAGGATTGTAGCCCCCAAACATCTCCAACGCCCAGGTGAGAACTGCCCTCACTAAGGCAAAAAACACAGCATCCATGGGACCGGATGGTGTCCCCGGCTGTGTGCTTCATGAACTCAACGAGGAATTAAACCCACAGTTAGGACAGCTGTTTAATCTTAGCCTCACCTCAGGATACGTACCCAAGGAGTAGCACACGGCAACTGTGGTCCCACTTCATAAGGGCGGTGCCTCCACAGACCCTGGAAATTACCGCCCCATTAGCTTGACAAGCCTTATCTGCAAAGCCATGGAGAGGATCATAATGGAACTCATAAATAAAGACATAGGAAACTTGCAGACTTTGGATCCAACCCAGTTTGGCTTTGTCAAAGGCAGATCCTGCCTCTTAAACTTGGTTGACTTTTTCGAGACAGTCACCAAGGCCATTGATGAGGGAAAGGCAGTCCATACAGCCTACCTCGACCTGGCAAAGGCCTTGACACAATACCCCACTCAGGTATCATCGAAAAACTCATCAGCTTGAATGTAAACCCATACATCACAAGATGGGTTGCAAACTGGCTAAGTGACAGAACCCACAGGGTCAGAGTTGCTGGAGCCATGTCAGACTCAAAGCCTGTCACAAGTGGTGTCCCACAGGGCTCAGTCCTGGGTCCACTCTTGTTCGGCATCTACTTTTCTGAAGTACAAGCAAACACAGGAGGGTTATGGCTGACAAAGTTTGCAGATGACAGCAAACTGGGCGCCATAGTCGAAAACACATCTGACACAGATATCCTCCAGAAGGGCCTCACAGAAACGGATAACTGGTGCCAGAGCCATGGCCTGAAGTTAAACGCCAAAAATGCATAGTCATACCCTTCGGGGAAAAACAAGGTTACCCCTAGCTACCATATAGGTGGCAATCCACTGAGCACAGAAAAAGTCATCAGAGATCTGGGGACCCAGGTTGACAGTAGCCTTTCGTTTGACACTCATGTTGCTAAAGTAGTTAGGAAAACCTTCTATATCACCCACCTGATCATGAAGGGATTCACATCTAGATCAAGGGAGGTCATCGTTCCCCTGTACTCATCACTCATTAGACCTATGATTGAGTACAATGTCCCGTTCGGAATGTATCTGACCAGACACCTGCTGCAGCTTGAAAGGCCCCAAAAGTTCCTCACCAAAAGGATAAAGGGTCTCAAAAATATGTCTTATGCTGCCCGACTGAAAGAACTCCAGCTCTATTCAGTCTCATACCGCTTGCTCAGAGGTGACCTGTGCCTGACATATAAGGCCATGTCAAACCCAGATTTGATGAATATGCTTCACCTCAAAAAATCTAGATCCCTCAGAACCACAAGGGCGGGAGACTTAAACCTTGACACGGTTATAAATAGAACGTGCTGGAGGGACAGATTCATCACCCAGAGACTCCCTATGCTGTGGAACAAAATCCCGGTACATGTGAGGCAGAGCACCTCTCTGGCCTTGTTCAAGAGGAATCTTGACCAATGGATGGGAGATTGCAGATATACCCCAGGGATTACTTCAGTGTCACTGCTTGATAGAGGCACAGCAAAATGATAGGCATAGTTTTTATTCAAACTAAAGGGGTGGCGAAAGCCACATAACTATGGGCTAGGCTTATAAATGCCCTTGGGCAGATAGCCTAGTATGAACCTATGAACCTATGATAGAAATCATTGTTTCCAGGCTGTGACAATGTTGACTCCATAAACTTTTTAAGTACCACTGAAGTATCCTCATATGCAGTCTTGCACATGGAATCAGAAGAATGCAAGAGGCCATCCTCACCCCTCCACCTCCCCCAGTCAAAGAAACCATAGTCACAAACCTTTCCAAAGCAAACTTCAAACTACTTGCATCCGAAGTGGAAAGCTTCACTATTCCCTTGCAGAAGGATAATGATATCCAGGATACGGAATCCTACACCAAGGCACTCTATATGCATCTTCAGGATTGCATGGACCGTGCTATCCCAAATAAAACCAAGACTCCTTCCTCAAGCAAGAAGAAACCAGTCTGGTGAACCCCGGCCATAAGCAAACTTTACAATAAAAGGAGGAGACTTATACAAAAAAAGGTCAAATCTCAAGTAGAAAAATCATCCCTGATCAGCATTAGTAAGAAATTGAAGGCCCTCATCAAGTCAACTAAAGCTAATTTTGAAAAGAAAGTTGCCAAGGATACCAAGGATAACCATAAGGCCTTCTATGGCTACGTCAAAAACCTAAATGGCAACGCTCAGGTCTGTTCTGAGCTAGTACAAAATGGAACAAAACACACTGACCCTTCTGACATTGCCAACATCTTGGCTGACAGGTTCAGTGCAAATTTCTCCCCCCCCCCCCACCACCACCTACAGGGCCTATTACCATTCCAGGGGATTCTGTAAGTCCAATTATTACTGATACGTTGGTTAACAAGGCTCTATCTAAAGCTAGAAACACTGTCTCCATGGGACCAGATGGTGTCCCAGGCTGTGTCATACGCAAGCTCCAAAAGGAATTAACCCCACATCTTAATACCCTGTTCAGTCTCAGCCTCTCCACCGGATATGTGCCCATAGAATGGCGCATGGCAACGGTGGTCCCGCTACACAAGGGTGGGGCCACAACTGACCCTGGGAACTACCGACCAATAAGCCTGACCAGTGTGATCTGTAAGGCTATGGAGCGAATCATTATGGAACTCATAAATGGAAAGATTGGGAACCTCCAGTCGCTGGACCCCACACAGTTTGGCTTCGTCAAGGGCAGATCATGCCTCCTGAACCTGGTGGATTTCTTTGAGACAGTTACTCAGGCTATAGATAAGGGAAAGGAGGTACACATGGCTTACCTTGACCTTGCTAAAGCATTTGACACCACTCCCCATTCAGGTATTATTGATAAGCTCACCAGCCTAGACATAAACCCTTACGTCACAAGATGGATCGCAAACTGGCTCTCAGACAGATCCCATAAAGTAAGAGTAGCGGGATCTATGTCCGAATCCAGACCAGTAACGAGTGGTGTGCCTCAGGGCTCTGTCCTGGGACCCCTCCTGTTTGGCATATACTTCTCAGAAGTACAGGCAAGCATGGAAGGGCTGTGGCTGACTAAGTTTGCGGACGACTGCAAACTGGGTGCTATAATAGAGTCCCCGGCCAACATGAAGATCCTCCAGAAGGGCCTAAATGAGACTGATGCATGGTGTCAAAGCCATGGTCTCAAGCTAAATGCAAAAAAATGTGTAGTAATCCCCTTTGGAGAACAGAGTACCCACAAACTACAACATAGGAGGTAATCCCCTGAAATCTGAAGAAGAAATAAGGGATCTAGGGACCCAAGTAGATAGTCAGCTTTCCTTTGATAACCATGTTGCCAAAGTGGTTAGAAAATCCTTCTATGTGACCCATCTGATCACGAAAGGGTTCGCATCAAGATCTAAGGATATAATGGTGCCCCTCTACTCTTCCCTCATCAGACCCATAATTGAGTACAATGCACCAATTGGAATGTACCTGGCTAGACATCTCCAGCAGCTGGAGAGACCACAGAGGTACCTAACCAAGAGGATTACTGGCCTCAAACAGTTGCCCTATGCAGCACGACTGAAAAAGCTAAGACTGTTCTCTGTTGCATACCGCTTTCTCAGAGGCGATCTCTATCTAACGTACAGAGCCATGTCCAACCCAGAATTGTTGAACATGCTCCATCTTAGCAAAACCAAATCTACTCAAACTACACGCTCTAGGGATATAAACCTCAACACAACAATGAATAGAATATGCTGGAGGGATAGATTCCCTTCGCAGAGACTTCCCTTACTACGGAACAGGGTCCTGATCTACATAAGATAGAGCCCCTCACTATCACTGTTCAAGAGGAACCTTGATGATTGGATGGGTAACAGAAAGTTCACACCGGGGATCACACCAACAGCACTACTAGATAGGGGCCAAGGGTACTAGCTGCTAGTACAAGGGTCTAGGGAACTACTAAAGGGGCGGTGAATACCGCACAACGTGGCTGGACTAATATATGCCTTCAGGCAGATAGCCCAGTACCAACCTATGAACCTATGAACCCCAAGGGTTGCAGAATTTGTCTTGCAGATAGCAGGGTTTTTGTGGCCACCTGTTTGAAGTAAGTTACCAAATGAATTTGCTTTTCTGGCATAAGGTAAGCTATCTGGGCAGTTGTATTCAAGCTTGCACCCAGGAATGTAATTTTTTGAGAGGGTACCAGATGTGATTTATTTTCGTTTATGGTGTACCCTAGACAAGTTAGAACCCTTTTTACAAATGCCAGATGTTTTAGAAGAATGTCCTTGTTTTCTGCCTGAATTAGACAATTGTCCAGGTATGGATATATTTGAATATTTCTTTGCCTGAAAAATGCAATTACTGGAGCCAGGCACTTTGTGAAGACCCTGGGCACAATAGATAAGCCAAAGGGCAGTGCAGAGAACTGGTAATGCAAGTAGCCTGCTTTGAAGCGGAGGTATCTTCTGCAAGATTCCCTGATTGGGATATGCAGGTAAGCCTCTTTTAAGTCTAGAGTTACCAACCAGGCATCTTTGCCTAGCATAGGAAGTAACTGTTGTAGAGTCAGCATCTTGAATTTTGGAATGTCCAGAAATGTGTTTAGAGTAGATAAGTCCAGAACTGGATGCCATGATTTGTCTTTTCTGAGTACCAGGAAAAGTCTTTAATAAAAACCTTGTCCCTTTTCCTCTTCTGGTACTGGTTGAATAGTCCCCATGTTCATGAGGGACAGAACTTGTTTCTGGGCCTCTGCCCACTGATTTGGGGGCAGGTCTGGCCATCCGTTTGGGATTGGCAACATGTGGAAATGAAATCTGTATCCCTGGGATACTATATTTAAAACCCATTTGTCCTGGGTTATAAGTTGCCAGTTTCTTGCATGAAGTGCTAGTTTTCCCCCCAAAGGGGCAGCTAAAAGGTAAGTGCTTGGTAAGTGTAGAGGGAAGACATTGAGACTGTTTACCATAGGGAAGTGCCTTGTTGTTTCCAGATCTGGAGGTGGAGGAACCCCATTGTTTTGTTCTAAAGGTCCCTTGTGACTGAAACCTGGAGCCTTTGGAATGTCTGGGTTTGACTTGAGTGGCTCTCAAAGGAACTGGAAAGGACCAGTTCTTAGTAGGCCAGTGCCTACTAAATTTTGGAGGTTGCACTTGTAAGAAATCTTTCACAGTTTGCATAGATTTAGCTTTATCTTCCATCTATTTTAAAACGTCTTCAGCCTTATTACCAAAGAGACGGTCCTGTTGTAAAGGAGAATCCAACAATTTTGCTTTAACATGATCAGACAGAGTTTGTTCTTTGAGCCAAGCATGCCTTCTTAGCACAGACCCAGTTACAGCAGCCCTGCAAGAGGCCTCCAAAGAATCAAAACCACATTGCAAAGTATGTTTTCCAACTTGTTCAGCTGAATGCAAAAAATCCTGTAAATCTTTATTTTCCACACAATCAGAAATTAATATAATTTTCTGTTTAAGCAGTCCCATGATATGCTGTTGATATTTAAGCATATGAAACTGACAGTTTAAAGCCCCAATTGCCAAGGTTGCAGAAGTGTAAACCTTCTTACCCCATCTATCCAGCGCCCTGGAATCTCTATCAAAACAAGTAGGATTTTTAGCAGAAGAGGCCTTAATGCTTTTGGGACCCTGAGAAATGGTTTCAGGATCTGCAATAAGATTTTTGAAAAGGAATTTGTGGGAGTCAGGAACCCTGTAGTATCTGTCTGGCTTACAAGGAGCCGGAGGCAGAGAATCAGGAGCCATACTAGATTCTGAAAAAACATCAACAATGTCTAGAACAGGAGGTATAGCCAAAGGCCTATGCTGAGGAAGAAGAAGAAAATCCCTAAGTCTTTTTTTAGATGCAGAGAAATCCTGACTTTCCCAGTGGAAATATTCCCTTATGGTATGTAAAGTTTCCCCAAAAGAAAAATCCTCAGGGGGAGAAGCAGAAGGAATGGAATCTTCTGCATCAGAGTCCTCATAAGTAGGTATAGACAAATCCCATTCATTAGAAGAGTCAGAAGAAATAGAATCCTGTTCAGAAGATTCATAATCAATGTCTTGCCTAGGCCTCTTAGAAAGAGGGGGTTGGCTACCTCTGATCAGAGTAATTAAATCTTCAGCCATTTTGATCATTTGTTTTTTAGGCATAGGGGCCTACACATGTGGCCCAGGCGTCAGTTTTTTAGACATAGATTTAGATTTTTGCCTTAGTTTTGAAGATGGCGTCGGTCTGATATACAAATCTGTAGGCCTGAAAACACCCTCAGAAGCCGGTGCCTGCACAGCGGCTCCGGACCCATCTAAGGTAGAGACATCCGCGGGTTCCATAATTGAAGCATCTCGCAGCATACCGGACTTTGAATGGGTCTCAGTAGAGGCCTGCGAATCAGAAGTAGCGGGTATCAGGGGCTGCAAAAGCGCCTCATTGAGTACCGACGAACTGGCGACTGGCTTAGGAGAAGCGTCGTCGTCAGCTTTGGACCTCGACGGCCTGTCTCTGTCTTTTTCTTTGCGTTTTGTAGGCATTCCAGTATTTGGATTGCTAACCGACGACATTTCTGGATAATTAAATCGTGAGCCAAAGTATTTAGAAGCAAAAATATACTGACGTTTAATAGTGCGTTGATTAAATTTAGCACAAAACCGACAGAAAGGTGCATTGTGGTCAGGGCCTAGGCAAGGAATACAGTACAAATGAAAATCCTTATGAGGTATTTGCTTCCCACAAGTAATGCAATTATTAACTTTTACTGACATCGGTAAGGAGCAAGAAAAAGTTTCCCCAATGGTGTACTTAGCTTTTAGCTGAAGACTTTGGTTCTGAAACTTGGAAATGAAAATTTCAGGAGTCTGCTGACCGGCACTTGCGAACTATTTCTGCTTCGGGCACCGTGCGTAAAGAAAGACTGATGTAATGGCGTCGGCTGCATGGTTTATACCCCTGACGACCTGACATCATGGAAAAAGGGACAGCAACCAACGCAGGACCCAAGACTTTGTTAACCAGGCTGATTGAGGGCAACCTGCCAGCAGATTACCCAAATGTAATGACTGCAACAGTGAAACATGAAGAACATATGGAAGGCATCATACTCCACATCACTGGGGTGGCAGCCAAGGTAGGCATTATACCCCACGTCACTGGGGCAACAGTAAAGGCAGGCATCATACTCAACATCACTGGGGCAGCAGCAAAGGTAGGCATCATACCCCACACCACTGGGGCAGCAGTAAAGGCAGGCATCATACCTCACATCACTGGGGCAGCAGAGGTAAACAGCATGGCTTATATCACTGGGGCAGCAGAGGTAAAATACAGTTGTGTACACTTACCATAAATGTAGATGTTCGAGTGTAATCAGTGTTGCAGTCATCACATTTGGGTTATCCCTGCCAGGGTAGCCCTCGGCCGGCCCGAATACCAGAGACTTAGTATTTCTGCATCGGTTGCTGTCGCTTGAAGACTGACGTCAGGTCGTCAGTAGTATAAAGTAAGGAAGCCGATGCCACTACATCAGTTTTTCTTGCCCTAACCTGTCAGGAGTCCCCAAATAGGAGGACAGGTTCTGGTGGATGAAACCCCACCACTGGAAAATAAATACCAATATGTCCCTTGTAAGGAAGGAGAACAAGTTAGAAGGGTAATAAAAGGAGAAAGAGAAGAAAGGGGGCTGGAGGGAGGGTAATCAGGACTGCAACAGTGAATACACTCGAACACCTACATTTATGGCAAGTGTACACAACTGTACTATGTTCTTCGTGTTTCACTGTTGCAGTCATCACATTTGGGTTGATTCCCAAAGCTGAGGAAAAGGGCAGAGGCAGTCAATGAAAAGTACAGTTGTGTACCTACCATAAATGTAGATGTTCGAGTGTATTCACTGGTGCAGTCATTACAATTGGGTTATCCTGCTGGCAGGCTACCCGCAGTCGGCCTGAATCCCAAAGTCTAGGTCCAGCGTCCGCTGCTGTCGCCTCCTCCCTGACGTCAGTGCACCAGGGTATAAAAGATGCAGCCGACGCCATTTTCTTCAGTTTTTCTTGCCCCAGATGTCAGGTACCCCTAAAATGATAGGCTCACTAATGCCAAAAAGCATGCATTACCAAAAAACTTTTCCTTCATCTACAAAGCAAAAACACCACATAGGTTGTATAGGATAGAGAAGTACAGATAAGTCCCAGCAAAGAAAAGGGGGATGGTGGGAGGGTAACCTGGACTGCAACAGTGAATACACTCGAACATCTACATTTATGGTAGGTACACAACTGTACTATGTTCATCGTGTTTCACTGTTGCAGTCATTACAATTGGATTGAATCCCAAAGCTAAGGTTGGGAGGCTGGTGCTAAATAGGATTAGGAGAGGTTATCAGGCCCTGCAGAACTGCAGTGGCAAAACCTGCCCTGGATTTGGAGTAGAGAGGTAAGTGATAGTGCTTTGTAAAAGTATGCACTGAACTCTAAGTTGCAGCCTCTAAGATGTCTTTGGTTGGTACTCCTCTGAGGAAGGCTGCTGAAGTGGCTGCTGCTCTGGTTGAATGTGGCCTAATGCCCTTACGCACTGATTTGCCATGCTGTGAACAGCAGAAACGAATGCAGTGGCCTATCCACTTTGAAATAGTCTGCTTTGAGATAGGGTTTCCTTGTGATCCTGCAGCATATGCCACTAGAAGTTGTTCAGTCTTTCTGAAAGCTTTGGTTCTGTCCAAGTAGAAGCATAGCTGCCTGTGAATGTCCAAAGAATGCAGAATTCTCTCACCCTTATTCTGAGGGTTTGGATAAAAGGTTGGCAAATGAATAGTTTGGTTAAGGGTGACACTGGACACTACCTTAGGCATAAATGTAGGGTTTGTCCACAGAGAAACCCTGTCAGGATGGAAAATGATAAAAGGTTCCACAGCCATGAGTGCCTGTAACTTTGAGACTCATCTAGCAGAGGTTATTGCTAGGAGCAGAGCTGTTTTCCAGGATACGAATTTTATATCAGCTGTAGAAGCTGGCTCAAAAGGAGGCACTGTGAGTTTTTCCAAGACATAGTTGAGGTCCCATGCAGGTACTGGTGCTCTGCTTGGAGGTCTTATGTTTTTGGCCACTCTGAGGAACTGCCTTAGTAATGGATGAGAAAAAATAGGTGGTTCAGTATTGTAATGAGCTGAAATGGCAGAGGCATGAATTTTAATTGATGAAAAGGAAAGGCCTTTATGAAGCATTTCAGTTAGGTATTGCAAAATCTGAGGAATGTTTGGAACAATCGTGTCAAAACCTTGTGCCTGGCTCCAAGCACAGAATCTCTTCCATTTTTCTGCATAAGATTTTCTGGTGCTAGGCCTCCTGGCTTCCAAAATAACATCCATCACTGCTTTAGAGAGAGAGGTGTGTCTTGACTGGCTACATTATCTGCCATGCTGCCAGGTTGATGGTCCTGAGTTGGCTGTGCAGTATCTGACTGTCTTGTTGGGTCAATAAGTGAGGAATTTCAGGTAATGTCCAAGCTGGGCATTGAGACAAGCTCTTTAGGATTGGGTACCAGTGCTGGCGGGGCCAGTCTGGGGCAATCAGTATAATTTTTGGTCTCTCTTGTCTGACCTTGAGGAGTACCTTGGGGAGGAGAGGCAGAGGAGGAAAAGCATATACTGTTAGGTTTATCCAGCTGAAAGATAGAGCATCCACTTTCCATGCTTGCTTGTGATAAGTCCTTGTGCAGAATCTTTGTAGTTGGCAATTGTGATGGGAGGCAAAAAGGTCTATGTCCAGGCATCCCCAGTTCCTTGTTATCATGCTGAAGACTTGTGGATCCAATTTCCACTCGTGGGGATCCATTAGGTTTCTGCTTAGTTCGTCTGCCAGAGTATTTGTCCTTCCTGGCAGGAATTGCGCTTGCAGATGTACTTTGTAAGTCAATGCTGTGTCCCACAAGTTCATGGCTAGCCTGCAGAGGGGGTAGGAATGTGTGCCTCCCTGCTTGCTTATGTACCACATGACTGTAGTATTGTCCGTCCTTATCAGGAGTTGTCCTGGATGAATTAGATCCTTGAAGGCTGTCAGGGCATTCTGAACAGCTAGCATCTCTTTTTGATTGATATGTAGATGCATTTGACTTGCGGACCATGTGCCCTGAATACATCTTCCTGCCATATGTGCCCCCCAGGCGTAATCTGATGCATCTGTTGTCAATGTCTGCCTGGCTGTGGGTAAGGTGAATGGCTGTCCCGTGTTGTGGTGACAGGCTTTTGCCTACCTTCGAAACTCCTGTTGCAGGCACAGAATGAGAGTAATTATTGTTTCCAGGCTGTGGCAATCATCAAGCAAACTACTACTAGAAGTCACCAACAGCTACAACAGCTTTGGAGATGCACTATATAGTAGTCCAGTGGCTAAAAAATGGAACTCTGTCCCCACTAGCATTCAAAACACATTATCCAAAGCCTCCTTTAAAGACCTCATCAGGCAACATCTCAAGCAAAGTTGGCAGTGCCATGATTGCTCCCCAGGCTAGTGAAAGCAGATAACATATACATACTAAATCTAGAGCACTTGATAATAGTTTTCAATCTTACTCACAAACACTGGCTAATCTACAATGTATGTACTGTACCTGTGTACTATGTATGTATTCTACCTACATTCCAAAGTTCAGCCGTACACCACAAATCTATTACTTACCTTTATTTTTTAAATTAATATTTTTTGATTGTTCTCTCCACTGTAACTGTTTGTGCCGCATACCACTGTAAAAACATGTCTCTTGTAATTTGTGTGTATACTGACTATGTCTAAATAACTAAGTGTGTCTGTAATTTTTCTTTGTGGAGCTTTTCTCCCCGGGCCTCTGCTGAAAAAGAGCCTTTTCGGCTCAGTCAGACACCCCCGGTTAACAAATGTAAAATAAAAAAATGTTGAGTCCAAACACTTTTTAGATACCACTGAAGTTTCCTCATATGCAGTCTTGCATATGGAATTAGCAGAATGCAGGATGCCATGAAGCCCAAAGCCTGCAGAATTTTTCTTGCAAATAACTGGGTCTTTATTGCCAACATTTTGAAATAAGTAGTCAGTTGTCTGTGTTTGTCTGGCAAGAGATAAGCCATATGGGCAGTTGTATTTAAGCTTGCACCCAGGAATATTATCTCTTGAGAGGGTACGAGTTTTGATTTCTTTTCGTTTACTGTGTACCCTAGACCTGTTAGTAATCTTTTTACAAATGCCAGATGCTGTAGTAGAACGTCCTTGTTCTCTGCTTGAATAAGGCAGTCGTACAAGTAAGGATATATTTGTATTCCTCTTTGTCTGCAAAATGCAATCACTGGTGCCAGGCATTTTGTGAAGACCCTGGGCGCAGTAGATAAGCCAAAGGGCAGTGCAGAGAATTGGTAGTGCATTGAGCCAGCTATAAATCTGAGGTATCTTCTGCACGACTGTCTGATTGGGACATGCAGGTATGCCTCTTTTAGGCCTAAAGTCACAAGCCAAGCCTTCTTGCCCAGCATGGGCAGAAGCTGCTGCAAAGTTAACATTTTGAATTTTGGAATATCCAGGAATGTGTTTAGGATAGACAGGTCCAGTATTGGTCTCCAGGCTTTGTCCTTTCTGGGCACCAAGAATAGCCTTGAGTAGAATCCTAGTCCCTGCTCTTGCTGTGGTACTAGTTGAATAGCTCTCATGTCCATGAGGGATGAAACTTGTTTTTGTGCCTCTACCCATTGATTGCGTGGCAGGTCTGGCATACCGTTTGACCTTGGCAGGGTGTGAAAGTGGAACCTGTAGCCTTGTGATATGATATTTAAGACCCATTTGTACTGGGTGATCACATGCCAATTTTGTGAAAAAAGTGCTAGTTTTCCCCCCAAAGGGGCTGCCAGAAGAAAAGTGCTTGGTGCTGGCAGGGGAAAGTCATTGAGACTGTTTCCTGTATGGCTGTGATTTTTCCTCTCCGCTTTTGGAGGTAAAAGCACCCTATTGTTTAGGCCTGTATGAGCCCTGGGGCTGTGATCTGCCTCTGGGGCGTCTGTATCTGCCTCTTTGTGGCCTGTCTGACACTGGAAAGGACCAATTCTTTGTAGGCCAGTTTCTGCTAAATCTGGGAGGCTGTACCTGCAAGAAATCCTTGACTGTTTGCATAGATTTAGCTTTATCCTCCATTTTCTTCAACACCTCTTCTGCTTTAACACCAAACAAAGTATCATGCTGTAATGGAGCATCTAATAGTTTTGCTTTAACATGATCAGGCAGATTCTGTTCTTTTAACCAAGCATGCCTCCTAATGACAGAACCTGTAACAGCGGCCCTGCAGGAGGCCTCTAGAGAATCAAAATCACATTGCAAAGTATGCTTTCCTACTTGTTCAGCAGCATGCAATAAATCCTGCATTTCTTTGTTTTCTGCACATTCTGAATTTATCAACATTTTCTGTTTAAGCAGTGTCATGAGATATTGCTGATATTTAAGCATATTAAACTGGCAATTTAAAGCTCTTACAGCCAAGGTAGCAGAAGTATAAATCTTTTTCCCCCATCTGTCCAGGGCCATAGAATCCCTATCAGAGGGTATAGGGTTTTTTGCAGTAGAAGCCTTGACCACTTTGGGACCCTGAGAGAGAATTTCTGGATCAGCAGCAGGGTTTTTATAAAGAAATGTATGTGAATCAGGAACCCTGTAGTATCTGTCTGGCTTAACAGGAGCTGGTGGCAAAGAGTCTGGAGACAGACCGGACTCTAAGAATACATCATCTACAATGTCTAAAACAGGGGGGGATAGCAAGGGGCCTGTGCTGAGGTAATAAAAGGAAGTCTCTGAGCCTTTTCTTGGATTCTGAGTAATCTTGGCTCTCCCAGTGGAAATGCTCTCTCATAGTATGCAGCGTCTCCCCAAAAGAATAATCCTCAGGAGGAGAGGCTGAAGGGATAGATTCTTCAGCATCAGAATCCTCATAGGGAGGAAGAGAGTATTCCTGCTCAGAAGAGGAATCAGGGAAAATGGAAACCTGATCTGAAGATTCATATTCTATCTCTTGCCTAGGCCTCTTATCAGGAGGGGGATGGGAACCCCTGATCAAAGTAATTAGGTTTTCGGCCATTTTAAGCATCTGTTTTTTAGGCATGAAGGCCTGTCCAGAAGAATGCTGCACTTGTTTCTTTGTCTTTAGAGTTGCTTTAGTCTTTGTCTTTGAAGCTGAAGTAGGTTTCACATATAACTGTGTAGGCCTGAAAACACTGTCAGAAGCCAATGCCTGTTCAGCAGCTCCGGACCCATCTGAGGGAATAGTTTCAGAGTGTCCAATACCTTGAGTTTCCAGAGGCCTAGTCAGCTCCACGTGGGAGTCGGAAATGGCCTGTGGCTCTGAGGTAGCAGGCATCAGGGGCTGCGAAAGCACCTCACTGAGACGAACTGGCGACTGGCCTAGAGGAAGCCTCGTCGTCGGTTTTGGACCTTGGATGTGTCCTTTTCTTCTTCTTTGCGCTTTTTATAAACTCCGGTAGTCAGCTGTTCCAAAGGAATTATATAATTGAATCTTCTGCCAAAGTAATGAAATGCAAAATCGTACCGACGCTTAATAGTGCGTTGGTTAAATCTAGCACAAAACCGACAACTAGCAATGTCGTGGTCAGGGCCTAGGCAAGGAATACAGTAAGAATGAAAATCCTTATGAGGTATTTGCTTCCCACAAGAAATACAATTATTAATTTTTTTTACATTGGTCTGGAGCAAGAAAAAAGTTTCCCCAATGGGGTACTTAGATTTAATGAAGACTTCGGATTTGAAATTCAAATTTGAAAATCTCAGGAGTCGGCCGACTGGCACTTGCAAACTGCTTTTGCTTCAGGCACTGCGTGGCAAGAAAGACTGAAGAAAATGGCGTCGGCTGCATCTTTTATACCCCTGGTGCACTGACGTCAGGGAGGAGGCAACAGCAGCCGACGCCGGACCTAGACTTTGGAATTCAGGCTGACTGCGGGTAGCCTGCCAGCAGGATAACCCAATTGTAATGACTGCAACAGTGAAACACGATGAACATCTAGGGGCTGGCTAGGATGCCTTGCAAACCCTGCCCTGGATTTGGAGAAGAGAGGCAGGTGATAGTGCTTGGTAAAAGTGTGAACAGATGTCCTGGTGGCATCCTCCAAGATGTCCTTGGTGGGGACTCCTCTGAGGAAAGTTGCAGAGGTGGGGGCTGCTCTGGTGGAGTGTGTCCTGACGCCCTTGAGGAAAGGCTTTCCATGCTGTTTGTAGCAGAAATGGATGCAGTGTGCTATCCATTTGGAAATGGTTTGTTTAGAGATGGCTTTGCCTTCTGCCTCTGTAGCAAAGCTAACCAGCAATTGATAGACATATTGAAGGATTTAGTCCTGTCTAGATAGAATCTGAGCTGTCTGTGCACATCTAGAGAATGAAGAATCCTTTCCCCCTTTTTCTGGGGATTAGGAAAAAAGGTGGGGAAATGAATGGCTTGGTTGAGAGCCACACTGGACACCACCTTGGGCATGAAGGATTGGGTTAGTTCTGAGGAATACCCTGTCTGCATGGAAGTTGATGAAGGGTTCCACAGCCATGAGTGCTTGCAGCTCAGAGACTCTTCTGGATGAAGTGATAGCCAGAAGGAATGCTGTCTTCCAGGAGATAAAGTTTAGCTCTGTCGAAGAAGCTGGTTTGAAAGGGGGCAGGGTGAGCTTTTCCAATACAAAGTTAAGGCCCCAAGCTGGTGTTGGTGCCCTTCTGGTTGTCCTCAAGCTGCTAGCACCTCTTAGGAACTGTTTGATCAAAGGGTGTGAGAAAAAGGGGGTCCTCAGTGGGAAAATGAGCAGAAATAGCACAGGCATGAATTTTTATAGAGGAAAAAGAGAGGCCACTGTGTAGTAGGTCAGCTAAGTAATCCAGGATGAGAGGGAGAGAGGGCTGTGCCGTACTGGGGGTCCCTTAGCCTGGATCCAGGTGCAGAACCTTTCCCATTTATCAGCATAAGATTTTCTGGTGCTGGGACGTCTGGCCTCATGGATAACATCTAGAACCTGTTTACTGAGGTTGACAGATTGGTTCGGGTTAGGGAATAAGCCAAGCTACCAAACTGAGTGTCTGCAATTGGGGATGCATGAATTCCCCTTCCCTCTGGGTCAGGAGGTTTGGAATCTGAGGAAGATGCCATAGAGGTAGCAGGGACAGGCTGTGTAGCAAGGGGTACCAGTGCTGCCAGGGCCAGTCTGGAGCTATAAGAATGGTCCTTGGTTTTTCCTCCCTTATTTTGAGCAGTACCCTGGGGATGAGAGGTAGGGGAGGAAAGGCATAGACCGATAGATTGGGCATCCACTTTCCAGGCCATGCAGTGATGCCCCCTGGTGCAGAATTTGCTGAGCTGATGGTTGGTGTGGCAGGCAGAGAGGTCGACCTTCAGGGTTCCCCATTTCTGAGTTATTAGGGTGAAGGTACTTCTGTTGAGTTGCCACTCATGGGCATCCAGAGCTGAGAGAACCTGGTAGGAATTGTGCTAACAGGTGTAGTTGCATGGCACAGGCTGTGTGCCAAAAGGTCATGGCCAGCCTGCATAGTGGGTAGGAGTGAGTCCCTCCCTGCTTGTTGATGTACCACATCACAGTGGTGTTGTCTGTTTTGATCGGGAGAGCCCCTGGACAGAGAAGGGGCTTGAAAGCTATCAAGGCGTGCTGCACGGACATCATCTCTTTTTGACTGATGTGCAGAGGGATTTGCTGTGGGCTCCATTAGATCTGTATGCAGCTGCTGCCCAGGTGTGCACCCCAAGTGTAGTTTGATGCATCTGTGGTGAGGGTCTGGGTGGTGGGCGGTGAGGAGAAAGGCGTTCCTTTGTTGCAGGAGGATGCTGTTGTCCACCAAAGAAAATCTTTTCTGAGGCAAGGAAGTGGTAGAAAGAGTTTCCAAGTCTTGAGAGTGTTGGCACCAAAGGCTCTTTAGGTACCAGTGAAGTTTCCTCATATGCAGTCTGGCATATGGACTGAGTAGTATGCAAGATTCCATGAACATCAGAGCTTGCAGGATCTTCCTTGCAGATAGCTGGGGCCTGGTGGCTAGCTGAGAGAAGTAGGCTGTCAGGAAAATGTGTTTCTCTGGAGTAAGGTATGCCATCTGGGATGCTATGTCCAGACTTGCTCCCAGAAAGATTATCCTTTGGGTGGGCACCTGTTTGGATTTCTTTTCATTGACTGTGTACCCTAGGGAGGTTAGTAGGGTCTTTACAAAGGCCAGGTGCTTGAGCAGCTTTTCCTGGCTGTCTGCCTGAATAAGGCAGTTGTCCAAGTAGGGGTAAATCTGAATATTTCTTTGTCTGCAAAAGGCAATGGCCAGAGTCAGACATTTTGTGAAAACTCTGGGAGCAGTAGATAAGCCAAAGGGAAGTGCAGAGAAATGAAAATGTTGAGATCCTGCCCTGAAGCAGATATATTTCCTGCATGATTCCCTGATAGGAATGTGGAGGTGGGCCTCTTTTCGATCTAGGGTTGCCAGCCAGCCAAGCATCCTTGGAGAGCATGGGTAGCAGCTGTGGAGGGTGAGCATTTTGAATTTTGGGATCACCAGGAAGGTGTTTAGAATGGATAGATCGAGGAAGGGGCACCAGGTGCCCTCTGTTCTGGGCACCAGAAAAAGTCTGGAGTAGAAACCTTGGCCTATCTGATCTGCAGGAATGTGCTCTACTGCCCTCATAGAGAGCAGGGAAAGGATTTGCTTTTGAGCCTCTGCCCACTGATTTGGTGGTAGATTTGGGAACCCTTTTGGGGTTGGAAGGGTGTGGAAGTAAAATTTGTATCCCTGAGACACAATGTTCAGAACCCAGTGGTCCTTGGTAATGGTGGCCCAGGTGCTTGAGTGAAAGGAGAGTTTTCCTCCTAGGGGTACGTGAAGGTGGGCAGAGGAAGGGGGTGGAGGAGGTGAGTCATTGTGAGTTCTTACCATAAGAGGGTGGCTTAGAACTCCCTGGTTTTGAAGTGGAGGTAGTCCACTGCTTAGATCTCTGCATTCCCTGGGGCTGCTGTCTGGGGGGTCTGCTTCCACGGGGCCTAGGCTGGGCCAGTTTACTGGGAGCAGAAAAGGACCAGTGTTTGGAGGGACAATGCCTGCTGAACCTAGGGGGCTGGACCTGCACAAAATCCTTAACTGTTTGCATAGATTTTGCTTTTTCTTCCATCTTTTTTAAGACGTCTTCTGCCTTAGTGCCAAATAAATTATCTTTGTGCAAGGAGGCATCCAACAATTTAGATTTGACATGGTCTGGCAGGGGCTATTCTTTAAGCCATGCATGCGCCTTCTAATGACAGATCCAGTGACTGCTGCCCTGCAAGAAGCTTCTAGGGTGTCAAAGCCACAGTGCAAGGTGTGTTTAGTTACCTGACTTGCAGAATGCATTAACTCTTGTAAATCTTTCGATTCTGCCCAAGCAGGAAAGGAAGACATTTTTTGTTTTAAGGAGTTCTAAGGTAAGTTGCTGAAATTTCAGCATATAGAACTGAAAATTTGGTGCCCTGACAGAAAGAGTAGCTGAGGTGTATACCTTTTTACCCCATCTGTCCAATGCTTGGGAATCCCTGTCTGGGGGGGGGGGGGGGGGGGATTCTTGGTAGAGGTTGCTTTAATCCATTTTGGCCCTTGAGAAATGACCTCAGGGTCAGCTGTAGGATTTTTAAAAAGATATTTGTGTGAGTCAGGGACTCTATAGTACCTGTCTGGTTTTCTGGGAGCAGGAGGTAGGGCATCAGGAGTCAAGCTGGATTCGAGGAAAACATCCTCCACAACATCCACGACTGGGGGGATGGCCAAGGGTCTGTGTTGTGGAAGATCTAGGAATTCCCTGAGTCTCTTTTTAGACTGAGGGTAGTCCTGACTCTCCCATTGGAAATGCTCCCTTAAGGTATGCAGGGTTTCTCCAAAGGAAAAATCCTCTGGGGAGAGGCTGAAGGAATGGAATCCTCTGCATCAGAATCCTCATAAGTGGAGAGGGGCTGCATGTCTTCATATTCAGATACATCAGGTTAATCTGAGTCTTGTTCAGACAAAACTACAGGGGATAGATCTCTTTTCCTTTTGGAAGGGGTAGCTTGGCTTCCCCTGATTAGCATGGTAAGGTCTTCCTCCATTTTAAACATTCGAGACTGAGGATGGGTCGTCAGTTTCTCGAGTGTGGTTCATACCCTGGGCCTAAGAAACTGGGTAGTTTTAGAAAGAATGGTAGTCCCGAAAGAAGATGTCAGTTTGTGCTGAGATTCAGTAGTGCGAAGGATGTCCTCGGAAGCCGGTGCCTGCTCAGCGGCTCTGGACCCATCCAAGGTTGAGACGACCGCAGGATCCTTAGTTAAAGAAGAGTTTTGCGGCATACCAGACTCTGAAAGGGTCTTGGTAGTGGCCTTTGAACCAACAGAAGCAGGCATCAGGGGCTGCGAAAGCACCTCACTGAGTACCGGAGAACTGACGACTAGCTTAACAGAAGTGTTGTCGGTAGGTTTGGACCTGTGCGGTCTGTCTCTGTCTTTATCTTTACATTTTTTTGGAAGATCTGCTGTCGGATGGCTTACCGAAGCCATATCGGAATTCAAGGACTGTAAGCGAAACTATCTGGCTACAACAAGGGCCCAACAATGGACAGTTCTGGCGCTGAACAAAGTGACAACGAGGGACTTTGTGGTCTGGGCCTAAACAAGTGATGCAGTAAGAGTGGAAGTCTTGGTGTGGTACTTGTTTTCCACAGCCGAGACAATTATTAACTTTTTCAGACTGGTTAGTAAAAGAAAAAAAGGATCCCCAATGGGGTACTTGGCTTTAGAAGACTTCAACTTCAATTTGGTAAACAAAAACTCAGGTAGCATCAGACCAGCACTCATGCGAACTGCTTCTGCTTTGGGCTCCATGGCAAGAAAGACTGATGTAATGGTGTCGGCTGTCTTACTTTATACTACTGATGACCTGACATCAGTCCTCAAGCGACAGCAACCGACGCAGAAATACTAAGTCTCTGGTATTCGGGCCGGCCGAGGGCTACCCTGGCAGGGATAACCCAAATGTGATGACTGCAACAGTGAAACACGAAGAACATCAGCATGGTTTACATCACTGGGCTAGCAGCAGAAGAGGTAGATATATCATAAAAACATCACTGGGGCAGCACAATAAACTTTTTGTTAACTACTCAAGAGTTTCCACATTTGAATATAGCAAACAAAATTGTAGATGTGTGGCTTGGCTTATATCAGTTATACTGACTAGATGAGAGTAGTAGCAGTAACCATGAAGAGGAGTGTGTGGCTTGGCTTATATGAGTTATACTGACTAGATGAGAGTAGTAGCAGTAACCATGAAGAGGAGTGTGTGGCTTGGCTTATATCAGTTATACTGACTAGATGAGAGTAGTAGCAGTAACCACGAAGAGGAGTGTGTGGCTTGGCTTATATCAGTTATACTGACTAGATGAGAGTAGTAGCAGTAACCACGAAGAGGAGTGTGTGGCTTGGCTTATATCAGTTATACTGACTAGATGACAGTAGTAGCAGTAACCACGAAGAGGAGTGTGTGGCTTGGCTTATATGAGTTATACTGACTAGATGAGAGTAGTAGCAGTAACCACAAAGAGGAGTGTGTGGCTTGGCTTATATCAGTTATACTGACTAGATGAGAGTAGTAGCAGTAACCACGAAGAGGAGTGTGTGGCTTGGCTTATATCAGTTATACTGACTAGATGAGAGTAGTAGCAGTAACCACGAAGAGGAGTTCTGTGGAGTATAACGAGTACATCTACAATGCTGTATTCCTTTTCCAAAAGGCAAAAAGGCTTTGTGTTAGTGTGCACACATGTACACACAATAAGTGGAGAGACACCATCATTTCATGTTATCCTGATTCCAGCACACACAGCACAATTTCTGTCTACTGTAGCTAAAGAAATGTACCTTTCATACCTCAATTGCTGGTGGCCGGCTCAGTTGCTTGGGGATGACTTTCAGTGCAATGGTTCCTTTGGATTCTTTCTGTAAAAAGAAAATGATAATCAGTCTCAGAATTCTGGAATGCAGTGGTTTTACTTGGTGGCACATGTAGACATCACAAGGCCAGAATCATGACCTACAAATACTGTTTATATCACCTTTGCAAATGAGTTCCCAACAGTTGTTCATATCCTCCCTGATATAATGCTTCTGTCTTTATGGCAGCAGTATGTAATGAAATGGAATGTAAATGCCTTTAGCCTGCTGTACTGTTGGTGCTAGACATGACAGGCTTCGTTGGTTTAACAGGCAGTCCCCTCAGTGCCAATGGCTATGCCAGGATAACAGAACAATATATATAGAGCTTCTTCCTATAGCATCCCTCTTCTACAACACTGACACGTACTGTGCTGCAGACCTCAGACATAACACAACCAAATGAGGGAAACAGATGTTTCAGGGTCACTGTGAAACCCAGAAATCATAGTGGAATCCCTCCCAACAAACATAAGGCTGTGGAGAATGCCACAAGTGTTAATGTGCAGATTTCAAACAGTTAATAAAAATCAGTCATAAGTATACACAATATTCAGACATTGAATACATTCTTGTTAAATTTCTTCACCTATGTAGATTTTTGTTTTAATAAACTTCTTCTAATTTAAAATACAGTTTTTTCCATGTTAGACATTCAATTCAGAGCACAGCTGTACTTCAATATGGGCCAAAACATCTAAAACTGAAGTGAATATAATTATTAATAAGAGTTTGAGTTAATTTTATCAAGAATCAAAACATGGGTCCACATAGTCTCAGAGGAAAACAAAACAATGACCTGGTACTCAAAAACCAAATTGGATTAATGTCTATAACAAAATTATTTACTAAATCCACAGTATTGTTTACCTAGATCTTGGGACTTCATCAGAAAGTACAGTTTTGTACCTACCATAAATGTAGATGTTCGAGTGTTCACACTGCTGCAGTCATCACACTTGGGTTATCCTGCCGTCAGGCGGTCCTGCAGTCGGCCTGAGTTCCAAAGTCTTGGTCCGGCGTCGGTTGTGGTCGCTTCTTCCCTGACATCAGTGCGACAGGGGTATAAAAGAGGCAGCCAACGCCATTTTCTTTAGTTTTTCTTGCCCCGGATGTCAGGTGCCCCCAAATAGGAAGGCAATACATAATCCTAAGTAAAATACATGAGTAGGAAACAATAGCTACAGCTGTTAGCAAATACACCATATAGAAATGCATCATATAAATTGTATAAAAAGGGAGGTATAGATAAACTCCAGGTAAGAAGAGGGGATGGTGGGAGGGTAACCTGGACTGCAGCAGTGTGAACACTCGAACATCTACATTTATGGTAGGTACAAAACTGTATTATGTTCATCGTGTTACACTGCTGCAGTCATCACACTTGGGTTGAATCCCAAAGCTAAGGCTGGGTGGTTGGTACTAAACAGGGTTTGGAGAAGCTAGTAGGCCCTGCAGAACAGCAGTGGCAAAGCCAGCTCTGGTTTTTGAGTATAGAGGTAAGTGGTAGTGCTTGGTGAAGGTGTGCACTGAACTCCAAGTTGCAGCCTCCAAAATATCCTTGGTTGGTACTCCTCTGAGGAAGGCTGCTGATGTTGCTGTAGCCCTGGTGGAATGGGGCCTAATGTTACCAGGTACAGGTTTCCCATGGTGGGTGTAGCAGAAACGGATAAAATGTCCTATCCATTTTGAAATGGTCTGTTTTGAGATAGCCTTCCCTTGTGATCCTGCAGCATAGGATACAAAGAGTTGGTCAGATTTTCTGAAAGCCTTAGTTTTATCCAAGTAGAAACATAATTGCCTGTGAATGTCCAAAGAGTGTAGGAGCCTTTCCCCTTTATTCTGGGGGTTTGGATAGAAGGTGGGTAAATGAATGGTTTGGTTTAGAGCCATACTAGATACCACCTTTGGCATAAAGGAAGGGTTAGTTCGTAGAGAGACTCTGTCTTGATGAAAAATTATGAAAGGCTCCACTGCCATTAGGGCCTGTAGCTCTGAGACTCTTTGTGCTGAAGTTATTGCTAGCAGCAGGGCAGTTTTCCAGGATAAAAATTGTAAATCAGCTGAAAAAGCTGGTTCGAAGGGTGGTAGTCTTAGTTTTTCCAAAACAAAATTGAGGTCCCAAGTTGGTGTTGGTGCTCTCCGGGGCGATCTTATGTTCTTAGCCCCTCTGAGATACTGTCTTAGTAATGGATGTGAAAATATAGGAGGATCTGTGTGGTAATGAGCTGAAATAGCTGAAGCGTGGATCTTAATAGATGAAAAAGAAAGGCCTTTGTGCAACATCTCAGTTAAATATTGCAGAATCTGAGGAATTTTTGGGACTAGAGGATTTTGGCCTTTAGCCTGGTTCCAGGCGCAAAATCTTTTCCATTTGTCTGAGTAGGTTTTCCTGGTGCTGGGTCTCCTGGCTTCCAGAATGACATCCATAACAGCTTTAGAGAGAGGTGTTGACTGATTGTTTAGGTAATCTGCCATGCAGCCAGATTTAAAGTCTTGAGCTGGCTGTGTAGAATCTGATTGTTTTGCTGAGTCAGCAGGTGAGGAATTTGAGGTAAAATCCATGGAGGTCCTTGAGCCATGTTCCTTAATATTGGATACCAGTGCTGGCATGGCCAGTCTGGGGCAATGAGTATCATTTGCGGCCTCTCAAATCTGGCTTTCAGGAGCACCTTTGTCAGAAGGGGCAGTGGCAGAAAGGCATACAATGTCAATGTTTTCCAGCTGAATGAGAGGGCGTCCACTTTCCAAGCTTGTGTGTGGTATGTCCTTGTGCAAAATTTCCGTAGCTGGTAGTTTTGGGGGGAGGCAAACAGATCTATGTCTGGGCTGCCCCATTTTTGAGATATCATTGTGAATACTTGTAGGTCTAGTTTCCACTCGTGAGGATCCATGTTATTTCTGCTTAGTTCATCTGCCAATGTATTTTTCTTTCCTGGCAGGAATTGTGCTTGTAGTTGAACTTGGTAGGTCAGTGCTGTGTTCCACAAGGTCATTGCTTGCCTGCATAAGGGGTAGGAATGTGTGCCCCCTTGTTTGTTTATGTACCACATCACTGTGGTGTTGTCCATCTTTATTAGTAGTTGTCCTGGATGTAGTAGGTCCTTGAAAGCTGTTAGGGCATTTTGTACAGCTAGCATCTCTTTTTGATTGATGTGGAGATGCATTTGATCTCCAGACCATTTGCCCTGAATACACTGTCCTGCCATGTGTGCTCCCCAGGCGTAATCCGATGCGTCTGTTGTAATTGATTGCCTGGCTGTGGGTAAGGTGAAAGGCTGACCCTTGTCGAGGTGACATGCCTGAGCCCACCATAGAAATTCCTGTTGAAGGCAGAGAATGAGTGGTATTATTGATTCCAAGCTGTGGCTGTGTTGAGTCCATACGCTTTTCAGGTACCATTGTAATTTCCTCATATGCAGTTTGGCATATGGTATTAGTAGTATGCAAAATGCCATGAATCCCAAGGCCTGCAGAATTTTTCTTGCAGGGAGTTGGGTCTTTGTTGCCATAATTTTAAAGTATTGAGTCAGTTGTCCTTGCTTGTCTGGCATGAGATAAGCCATCTGGGCCGTTGTATTTACGCTGGCACCCAGGAATATTACGTCTTGTGAGGGCACTAGTTTTGACTTCTTTTCGTTTACTGTGTACCCTAGGCAACTTAGGTTTTTTACAAACGCCAGATGTTTTAAAAGAGTGTCCTTGCTTTATGCTTGAATAAGGCAGTCATCCAGGTATGGATATATTTGAATTCCTCTTTGTCTGCAGTATGCAATTACTGATGCCAGGCATTTTGTGAATACTCTGGGCGCAGTAGATAAGCCAAAGGGCAGTGCAGAGGATTGGTAATGAGTTAAACTTGCTATAAATCTGAGGTATCTTCTGCAATTTTGTCTGATAGGGACATGCAGGTATGCCTCCTTGAGGTCCAACGTTACTAGCCAAGCCTTCTTGCCCAGCATGGGAAGAAGTTGCTGTAGTGTGAGCATCTTGAATTTGGGTACTTCTAGGTATGTGTTTAGGATTGAGAGGTCCAGAATGGGTCTCCAGGCTTTGTCCTTTCGAGGAACCAGAAAGAGTCTTGAGTAAAATTCTTGTCCTTGCTCCTGTGTAGGAACCTGTTGAATGGCTCTCATGTCCATGAGTGCTGTAATTTGTCTTTGAGCCTCTTCCCATTGATTTGGTGGCAGGTTTGGCATTCCTTTTATCCTTGGTAAAGTGTGGAAGTGGAACCTGTATCCTTGAGATACAATATTTAGGACACATTTGTCTTTTGTGATGATGTGCCAATTGTCTGCAAAAAGTGCAAGTTTTCCTCCCAAGGGAGCTGCCAAGAGGGATTTGTTTGGCAGTCTGAGGGGTAAGTCATTGTGATTGTCTTCTGAAGGTTTGAGACCTGTCTTCTCCTCCTTTCTGTGGTGTGGCCCCCCATTGTCGAAGCTTGTAAGAGCCTTGTGGCTGACCTCTGCCCCTAGGGCATCTGTATTTACCCCTCTGTGGTCTGTCCGAAGCTGGAAAAGACCAGTTTTTTGTTGGCCAATTTCTGCTGAAAAAGGGGTTGAACCATCCTTGACCGTCTGCATATATTTTGCCTTATCCTCCATTTTCTTTAAAACCTCTTCTGCTTTCACACCAAATAAAACATCCTGCTGTAAAGGTGCATCCAATAACTTTGCTTTAACATGATCAGCTAAAGTTTGTTCTTTTAACCAAGCATGCCTACGAATGACAGACCCTGTTACTGCTGCTCTGCAAGAAGCTTCCAATGAATCAAATCCACATTGCAAAGTATGTTTTCCCACTTGTTCTGCTGCATGCAACAAGTCTTGCATTTCCTTGTAATCAGGCTGCTCTGTATGTGTGATCATTTTTTGTTTTAATTGAGAAATCAAATATTGTTGATATTTCAGCATGTGAAAATGGCAATTTAAGGCCCTCATAGATAGAGTAGCTGAGGTATATACTTTCTTTCCCCATCTGTCTAGTGCTCTAGAATCCCTTTCAGAGGGCACAGGATTTTTAGCAATAGAGGCCTTCGCCCCCTTGGGAACCTGGGAAATGGTTTCTGGGTCAGCAACAGGGCTTTTATATAGGAATTTGTGGGAGTCAGGGACTCTGTAGTATCTGTCTGGTTTGACTGGTGCAGGAGGTAATGAATCTGGGTTAAGGCTAGATTCTGAGTAAACATCATCCACAATGTCTAAAACAGGTGGAATAGCAAGGGGTCTGTGCTGGGGTAGTAAAAGGAACTCTCGGAGCCTTTTCTTGGAATCAGAGAAATCCTGGCCTTCGCAGTGGAAGTGTTCCCTCATAGTATGTAAAGTTTCCCCAAAGGACAAGTATTCAGGGGGAGATGCTGAAGGAATAGACTCCTCAGCATCAGAGTCTTCATAAGGGGGAAAGGAGTATTCCTGTTCCTCAGAAGAATCTGAGGAAATAGAAACCTGGTCAGAGGATGCGTAGTCCTCCTCCTGTCTAGGCCTTTTGTCAGGAGGGGGATGGGAACCCCTGATTAGGGTAATTAAGTCTTCAGCCATCTTAAGCATCTGTTTCTTAGGCATGGGGCCCTTGTACTGGAGACTGCTGTACAGGCTTCTTTACTTTAAAGGAGTTTTCAGCTTTGCATAGGATTTTATAGTAAGTGTAGTCAGTCTGAAGACACCTTCAGCAACTGAAGGTCTTTCAACTACACCGGAATCACCCTCAGCCATGGAGTCGGAAGGGCCTAAAGATAAAGGCTCTGGAGGCCCACTAATCTCCACTTGGGAGTTGGATGCAGCCTGGGGTACTAAATCAGCGGTCGTCAGGGGCTGCGTTGGCGCCTCACTGAAAACCGGGGAACCGGCAACTGGCCTAGCAGAGGCCTCGGTGTCTGGTTTGGGTCTCGGCTGCCTGTCCTTGTCTTTGCGTTTTTTATGCATCCCAGTTGTCGGTTGTTCCGACGGCATGGTATAGTTAAATTTTCTACCAAAATAATGTCTGGCGAAATCAAACCGACGTTTAATAGTTTGTTTGTTAAACCTAGCACAAAACCGACAACCAGTGACGTCGTGGTCTGGGCCTAGGCAAGGAATACAATATGAATGAAAATCCTTATGAGGTATTTGCTTCCCACAAGAAATGCAATTATTCACTTTTTCTGACATCGGTCTGAGGCAAGAAAAGGTTCCCTGATGGGGTACTTAGCTTTATTGAAGACTTCGGTCTGAAATTCGATTTGAAAATCTCAGGAGTCGGCCGACCGGCACTTGCGAACTGCTTCTGCTTCGGGCACTGCACGGCAAGAAAGACTGAAGAAAATGGCATCAGCTGCCTCTTTTATACCCATATCACACTGACGTCAGGGAAGAAGCGACCGCAACCGATGCTGGACCAAGACTTTGGAACTCAGGCCAACTGCGGGACCGCCTGATGGCAGGATAACCCAAGTGTGATGACTGCAGCAGTGTAACACGATGAACATCACATCCATCATGTAATCGTCAACTTAAACAGTTAAAAAGACATACACACCTACCCAAAAAACATAAAACAATATACACCTCATATAATCACACATAATACATAAAATATTGATTTGTTTAGCTTATAATTTTACTACTAATTGTAAAAATGACATTTAATACCTCTCTTCCATATAATTAAAAAAATGATCTTGGAAAAAATATAAAAATGAAGAAATGAATATGGAATCCAAAAACAATAATGCCCATACAACTACAAGTATAAAAATACAATTAATACAAGTATCACAATTTAGTAGACTTCATTCTTAAAACAGGGTATATAGAAATTAAACTGTTTAAACCCAGAAGTGAGGTGGCATCCAACTTAATTTGCCAGACAAGTTCCCTATATTCCATTCTGGCTTCCCTCTGCCCACCTCTGATATCAGAAGGTACTTTTTCTAATATACCAAACTCAAATTTGGTAAAGCCATCACAAACCCGAGAGTGTTTATATAAAAAGCATTATTAACACTCTCTTTTCTAATATCATATATATGTTTATAATCCTTCTCCTCAATTTCCTTTTGGTTTTACCAACATAAAAAGACCGACATTTATAACAAACCGCCATGTAAACTAAACCTTTCGTTTCGCAATTGCCCTTCACAAAATCAGTTCTAGTACCACAAAAGTTATTCAAAATTATGTTTTTTCATTCAAAATATACTGGCAATAATTACATCTCCCACACTTTGTGATTCCAAACTGGGATCCCGCTTTCTTCCTCTGTCCTCCTCCTGACTTATTATTCTATAATATTTATCGATCTTATAAACAAACTGTGGTGCTTCTCCAGCTATTTTATGGATGTCCCCATCTATTTTAACAAGAGAACAGTTATTTTTAATACTACTCTTAGCTAGTGAACTATTACTGTTATAGTGTAAATTCATAAAATTCTCATAATTAGATGTCTCAGCAGGGTGGGTCCCTTGTCCCTCATTCCATGTGGGGTTTCCTAATAACAGGACATACTTAACACCCCTGCTTTTAACCACCTCCGAGTAAATGTCTGAAAGTAGACCACTGGGATACCCCCTCTCCAGGAACATCGCACAAACAGTATTCAACTCAGCCCTAAATGTATCATCTTTGGAAACCATTCTTGCTGCAGGAATAAACTGTCCCTTGACAAAGTTCTTCTTACAGTACCATGGGTGGCAACTTCTAGAACATAAATAGGAATTAGAAAACGTGCTCCTTCTAGAAATAGATGAAACCTGACATAAACATACACAGAGTTTCATTCTTCTTAGCTGATAACACATTGTACTAATCTGTGTGGGAAGTCAGATCTCAATTACTTCACTTCCTGGCTCTGCATATACCAGAGTGTTGACACTTACTTACATATCATTACATTGAGAAAACTAATTCTAACTATATATCACAGACGTTGTTTCTTTTCCACTTAAATTCAGAAACACTCATGCTGTAGGCATTCAACGTCACTCCAGACAACACATTAACTAAGTCTTTACAGTCAAAAAAGACTAAAAATATAATGATGAAGACAGTCAGCCTGGCTTTATGCCTTCCAGACAGCCAAGAAACTGTATGAAAAAAAAGTCTTATATATTTTAGATAAAGCTAATCTGAAGTCTTTCATGGGCCAGTGAGACACTGCTACACAGAAGAGAAAAAAATGCTTGCTCCTTTACTGGTCTTTGCAGAAAGGTAATATCTAAATATATTCTGCTTTAAGGATTTCCTTGACTTTCCTGTACCTAGTTTTTATCTGCATATGTTTATCTATTGATTCCTCTGCACCCCCACTACACATTTCTTTACTGATCTGTCTTTCTCCTTGTTTGTTTTTTCTTTACTTAGGTCTCTGGGTTGGTCCAGCCCAACTTCAATAATGACCCAGCAGAAAAGTTCCAAAAAAAAAAACATAAATGAAAGCCATCTACCACAGTTTGTGAAAATTCAAACAGCCATGCTTCATATGATAAAATACGCCCCTAAAGAGTACTTACATTGAGTACAACATAACATCTAACAACAACGATCCATAGTGGAAAGCTGCGTTAATGACAGTAATTTTAAAACCAAGGAAAGACCCACAAATACCCCTCACATTACAGATTAATTTCACTTTTGAAAACTGATTACAAATAAAATGTTTTTATTGTTAATAACTTACGTCTTTCAACAAGGGAATCTGAAAATATTACAAAGTTTAAGCAGAATATGGACATCTAGGTAGCAGACAAGATGTATGATTTTTGGACCTGAACATCATAATAAATTTATGAACTTATGAAGAAGTCTAAGAAATATAATAAATAATGTTATGTACCCAATCAACCTGGTTTTAAGCCTTCTATATATTCAACAGACTGTATGAAAAAAGTATTGCACACTTTAGATCAATCTAATCAACTCTCTTCCTTAACTGTTCTCATTTTAAATGTTAAGAAGGCCATAGACAAGCTTAACAGGCCATACTAATTTGTTGTTCTAACAAAAAAATAATTTCTACTTTTTGTGTTATAAGTTTTTCAGTATAATAACTCCTACAGCATTATTTTCACTGCTTTTTATACCTTCTAAAGTTCTTATTTCATGTGGAATTAATCAAGGATGTCCATTATTCCCCCACCCCCAACTTTTCATACTGGCTATGGAACCTCTGGATTTTAGGATTGGATAATTTGTCACTCGTATGTAAATTACATAGTAATTAATACACTCTGCGTTTGCTTCATGATTTAATTATATTTGTTAATTATACTGTTATCTTTATCTAAACCTTCTTGTTTTACATTTTCACACACTCTTAAATTGTTTACTGAATTTGACAGATTATCTGATAGTTACATAAATTTAAATAAATCGTGAGTTTTTGTGGATCAACTGTTCCCAGTTTGCTGAAAGAAAACAGACAGGTATGGCTTTGTGGACATCTGCTTATGCTTGCTACCTGGGACAGATATACGAGCATAAAAAGTTACAGATGTACAGCTTAAAATACACTCTCTGAAAATATTGCTCTACAATTACACTTTTAAAAAGTGCACAACAGATAACAAACACTTGATCAGAAATTATCCATTATCAAAATTCACTCTGATGCTTAAATAATTACCTTCCTAGATTACTTATATGATTTCCCTTAAAGATTAGGAAATGCCAAAATCTAAAATGAGACTTCTAAATTCTGGTGGTATGCAACCAAATCAGGAATGAAAACAAATTATAAAGATTAAAAGTCAAAGTAAAGCTGCTGTTCTTTTCCCGTGTGTTTTTGCACAAATTCACATTATTTATTTTACTTACATTTTGTAATCCATGTTAGCCCTTCAGTTACAGAAAGTGAGAAAAGAACTCCCAAAAGACACACACACACACACACACACACACACACACACACACACACACACACACACACACACACACACACACACACACACACACACACAAAATGAACTTACATCAAATAAATAGTTTAATCATAATTAAAAAAATAGAGTAACAAAAAAATCTTCAGGAATATAGAAGTTAACATGGTAGGAGGCTAAGTATTTAACCTTCTTTGTTACAACCTGGACAGCTGTTCTTTTTGAGGGAAAAGGTACTTAAGTGTCCATTTGAACTCTGAAGTTAATTATAAACCCAGGACAATTATCCCGTTCACCTACTACAAATACAGCAGACACTATGGATCCAATTTTTGACAAAGAGCTCAGAACATTGAGTATTCCTAAAGTTTTCTTGTTTTGTACCACATTAATAGTCTGACACGGGTGACACTCTGTACCCCATTTTTTACAAAAAGCTAGGAACATGGAGTATTCCTAAGGTTTCTTGCTTTCTGCCATACTGATAGTCTGAAATGACTCAGACATATGTTACTATGCAGGAATTTAAAAACTATGCTACAATAATCATATACTAAATTGCATCCATTTCATGCACAAGGTTGGTACAATGATGGGTGGATGATGAAAGTTTTGCTGTAAGTACTGTTACATTTATCGTGCATAGGATCATAGGATGTTACTAGGCTACCAGCCCCAGGGCCCTTACAAAACTGGCCAAGTTCAACCAGTGTTCCCAAGAGTATCTGGTTCAAGCAGACACTAGAATCAGCACATATTGCCCCTGTCCAAGAGGGACACAGGTGGTACCCCTGGGGTGAATTTCCAGTTACCCATCCAATCGTCCAAACTACACTTAAACAGGGCCAGCAAGGGGCTTTGTTTAACATGAACAGGAAGCTTGTTCCAAAAATGGGGCAACGTCTGTGAAACAAATCTGTCTCTCCAGCAAGTTCTGTTCATATCACACACCAGGCTAAGGTCCTTTTGAGTGAGTGACCCATGTACCATTTTATTTGTGAATATGCAGCATTTTTATTAAAGCTTGGTCACAGATTGCTGTGTATGCAAGGCGCAGGTCGCCTCTAAGCAGTCTGTATGAAACAGAGTACTGTGACAATGATTTCAATCTGTCCACATAAGACAGATCTTGAAGACCCCGAATTTTCTTTGTAAGGAACCTTTCTGGTCTCTCCAACTGCTGCAGGTGTTTGGAAAGGAACATACCAAAGGGAACATTGTACACTATTATTGGCCTGATGAGGAAAGAGTACAGGGGGGTTATAACCTTTTTTTTTCCTGGAGGAAATGCCCATACTTATGAGATGAACAATATGAAATGCCCTTCTTACTACTGTGGAGACATGGTGATGAAAGTTAAGGTTGCTGTCGACCTGTGTGCCCACACAAGACAGTAGTCACATACAAATGTGGAGCACGCCACCAATTTAAATACATATCAAGTTGTGGTGACTTGAGTCTTCCTACTGTGAAAGCAAATGGACATTTTAACTGCCTTTCAAAAGGATAGTATACCTTGCTTATTGCCAAACCTGTTCCCATTTTTAGACAGGAAAGACAGAAAGAACCTCAAAAACTAGGATACATGAGCATTATTATGATATATCCAAACAAGCTGAATCTAATGCTGTATAGGCACCATAAAGATTGTGAAAAAGGTGTGTTTCTATTTTGGATAATAGAACAGGTGGAACCCAACCCAGAGCTGGTCAGTGCGAAACGTGGTTACAATAGAACAAAATAGTTTGGCAGGTAAGGCTTAATGCAGGGGTCCTTCCAGGACTCAATGGGCAACTCACATTGGGCTCTGTTTTGAAAATGTGAGCAGCTAAATTGTAAAGACTCTGATTTTAATGAATTTCACATACATATTTGTGTATATGTGTTGTTTGGTGTGCATTGTATAAATTATTGTAGTTCTGTAAAGTGTATGCATTTATTGTACATTTTACTTTATTTATTTTATTATGAGAATTTTTTTATGGTATAGCAGCTATACTAATTAAGTAACACAGAAAGTAAAGTAATTTGATTAACAAGTTAGTTTGTTAAAGCATATACAAAGGCTGTGAATAGATGTTTACTGTTATTCGAATGAAGCCTCAGTAGAGACAAAAGTGCTTAAGAATAAATTACTGTATTTTGCACAAGTGTCCAGCCTGGACTGTACTGGGGGAGCCAGCACCAAAGGGCTTTACTAGGATATTAGTTGCTGTTGCACCTTGGTTTCCTACTACTTGGTTTGTGTACTGAGCCTTGCATGCCTGCAGATGACACAGCCTGTGGGAGCTGCTCTGCAAAAAACATGTGAAGCATCACGGCCACATTTTAGGGAGTGTTTGGAGACTTGGAAAGCTTCTCTGGCCATCTCCTGAATTTCTCAGGATGAGGTTCTACCAGCATTAATCTACCTTAGCTAACATTTTGTCTTGAAGAGATTCAAGGTACTTAAGCTTATGGAACTGACAACTCAAAGCTCTCATTGCCGGGGTGGCAGAGGCACAGGCCTTCTTCCCAAATTCGCACAGTAACCTGCTTATCTTGTCATTAGGCAGGGGATGACTTGCTGGCCCTTTAGGTAGTAACCTGCTTATCTGGCCATTAGGCAGGGGATGACTTGCTGGCCCTTTAGGTAGTAACCGGCTTATCTTGTCATTAGGCAGGGGATGCCTTGCTGCCTCTTTAGGTCGTAACCTGCTTATCTTGTCATTAGGCAGGGGATGCCTTGCTGGCCCTTTAGGTCGTAACCTGCTTATCTTGTTATTAGGCAGGGGATGCCTTGCTGGCCCTTTAGGTAGTAACCTCCTTATTTTGTCATTAGGCAGGGGATGCCTTGCTGGCCCTTTAGGTCGTAACCTCCTTATCTTGTCATTAGGCAGGGGATGCCTTGCTGGCCCTTTAGGTCGTAACCTGCTTATCTTGTTATTAGGCAGGGGATGCCTTGCTGGCCCTTTAGGTAGTAACCTCCTTATTTTGTCATTAGGCAGGGGATGCCTTGCTGGCCCTTTAGGTAGTAACCTCCTTATCTTGTCATTAGGCAGGGGATGCCTTGCTGGCCCTTTAGGTCGTAACCTCCTTATCTTGTCATTAGGCAGGGGATGCCTTGCTGGCCCTTTAGGTCGTAACCTCCTTATTTTGTCATTAGGCAGGGGATGCCTTGCTGGCCCTTTAGGTAGTAACCTGCTTATCTTGTCATTAGGCAGGGGGTGCCTTGCTGGCCCTTTAGGTAGTAACCTCCTTATCTTGTCATTAGGCAGGGGATGCCTTGCTGGCCCTTTAGGTCGTAACCTGCTTATCTTGTCATTAGGCAGGGGATGCCTTGCTTGGTAAGCCTTTAGTAGATTCAGTGGAGACAGCAGAAGGATCAGCCTTCAGATTTTTACAGAGGTGCTTATGAGTTTCCATCACTCTCTAAACCCTGTCTGGTTTCCTCAGAGCAGGGTGTAAAGAGCCAGGGTATAGAGATATGTCTTTGAAGACATCTAATACAGCATGCACTAGAAGAACAGACACTGGTCTGGGTGAAACTAGACTTAGGAGTTCCCTACAGTGAGTCTGGACCTAGGAGAACTTTTCCCTTCCCATCCAAAAGCCTCCTTCATTCTATGTAGACTGTGTAAAAACTGAAACACACCACCACAGGCTACTAAAAATTATGCTCTTCATAATATAATAAAAACTTTAATTGTTGAGACTTAACGATTAACAAAGCCCTTGTTGATTTGTATATGATAAGCTCTTTTGGCTAAAAGCCTTCCTCAGTTCATAAAGAATTAGGTTCCACGGGGCTAGGATAAATTAATAAAACACCAATTATGTGGCTAAATCCAAGTCAACACCTTTTTTCAAACCAATACGTTCACAGCAAATCAGAGACCTTGAAGGAAACACACCTCCATGTTGCTAAATAAAGACAACTTCCTTGAAGAAACAGCACATACCAGGCTAAGGCAGCCTTGTCAACACTAATCAATATTGATGTTACTTCAGTTCTTTCTTCCCCAGTAAATACTTAGGGTTTATATAACTACTTAGGATTTGTATAAATAACATCAGTCTTTTCGGATGAAACTTGACAAAAGATCTAATGGTTCTAATTCAATTACTGAGACAGTCATTAATTACTTTCTCTTGGCTCAACCTGTCAAGCAAAATAAAGGACATAAAGACATAGTGGGAATAGACTTCATGTGCTGATAAGAACAAACTCCATGGGGTTACTGGTTCAGCACCTGGTATTCCCAGGCAGTCTCCCATACAAGTACTAACTAGGCAGTACCCTGCTTAGCTTCTGAGACCAGACAAGATTGGGCGCATTCAAGGTGGTATGGCCATACAAGCAAAATCTGCTTCTTTGTGAAATAGATACATACCAAGCTAGAACAGCTTTTGTACCATTAGCCAATGTTGCTACTCCATTGTTCAATTTCCCATTATTAACGGCAAAGGCACATATAGATGCCATCAGTTCCTCTTGATGATAATTTCCTAAAGGGCATAAGTTTTCAAAATCCATTACATAAAGACAGATGTGCAGTCACTAGTTGTCTATCTCAACACAGACTTTCTGTGCCATGAACCATATTTCAACTACTAAAGGGACTTAAAGAATATCAACATCTCTGTACAACATCCTTATACTGAAAATTCTTTTCTTTAAGGTTAAAGTAAGCTTCACATTCCCTTGCTAGTAGACCGATTACAGAGTCCTTGGTGCACTTGTCAACATACGGATAAGCGCATTGCCTTTAAAATCAGTTTAAGTGGTACAACTGCATTCAGGGCTGGAGGGGGATCTGCTCATATAGAAGCATGCAACACAAAGATATCCATTTTCACTAAAATTGCTACATTGTTAAATTGTCCCATTCGGCATATTGCACTATCAAGACCGAATACATACAGGGATACACTGACTGGTTAAACATACTCATTTCTAAATAATGCACACAAATGGCTTCTTCTAACTTCCTCACCACATATGAAAAAGTGATCTGTACTTCTTCTGTGTCCTACCTAAAAACTTGCAAAAGAATGGCCAGTTCTTGGTGTACTTTCATACAAATGTTTCCTTCTGCAGGACGTCCTTTTAAAGGTTCTACACAACTGCTTCACATTGGCTGTAATGCTCATATCCCTAGCAGTTAGTCACATGCAGTAGAACATGTCCTCTCATTGCAGGTACACTTTTGAAGCTTCTACACTATTGCTTCACATTGACTGTAATGCTCATATTCCTAGCAGTTAGTCACATGCAGAAGAACATGTCCTCTCATCACAGGTACATTGTATGTGAGTGTGTCATGTTAGCACAGTCATCATGGATCATTATATGTGAGTATGTGGCATTAGTACTCTCATCAGAGGAACATTGTATGTCAGTGTGTGGCATTAGCATTCTCATCTATGGAACATTGTATGTGAGTGTGTGTGACGCCAACACTTCCATCAGTAAAACATTGTATGTGAGTGTGTGACATCAACACTTCCATCTGTGGAACATTGTATGATAGTGTGTGACGTCTGCACTTCCATCAGTGGAACATTGTATGTGAATGTGGGGTACTCTAATCAAAGGAACACTCTATGTGAGAGTATGATGTTAGCACTCTCATCAGTGGAGCACTGTATGTGAGTGTGTGGTATTAGCATTCTCATCAGTTGAGCACTGTACGAGAGTGTGGTACTGGCACTGTCAAAAATGGAAAGTTGAATATGTGTGTGTAGTGTTAGCACTCTCATCGGTGGAACATTGTACATGAGCGTGTGTGTGTGTGTGTGTGTGTGTGTGTGGTGTTCATACTTACCAACATTTTTTGGAGCTGGTCTATGGAGTGGTTAGCCACACTTGTCCCATTAATTTCTGTGATTTCATCTCCCACGTGTAGTGAACCTGCAGAGTAGCAGAGTAAAATCAGTTATTTACTACATAAGTAAATCACAGAATCCTTGTCTTACTGCTTTGCAAGTACCACACTACATGTATAATGTCACCCTCTAACTAAACCATAAATAAACATTATATCAGACACTGACCACTGCTTGCATCAGTTATACATTACTTTTTTTACTTATTGTTTTAGGTTAAGCTCTTACATCCAGGATCTCACTATGTACATGGAAACACAGACTAGGACTACGGCACAAGAATGTTTGGTTACCAAGCCTTCACATTTTTTCATTTGCAGTTCTGCACTACAGGCATAACCTCTGAGTTTACTCCCTTTGTCTAAGACCTCTCTGTGACTGCTTAAAGCTCATTATTAGTTAGACCAAACCATTTCTAAAATGCTATTAAAGGTAAGCATCATTCTTTCTGTAAACAAATACTTCAGTACAAAACACCCAACCACACCTGCTGCGAATAACAATAGTAGCAAAGGTGTACCATTACCCTTGGACATTGTTTACCTGGAATGTTTAGTATTTGGACATTACTTATCACAATCATGTACTCAGTTGTTTTTTTGTCAAATACAGATAAATGCCTCACTACAACCCAGACCACCCAAGGTTAGATTGCAGTCTGGAAGACGGAGCAACTGAGATGGCAGGATGGACTGAGCAGGGGAGAGGGAGTGGACTCGGTCTGCTGCAGTATCAGCACCAGTCAGTGGACAGGTGCCTGATAAGAAGTGCAGTGCAGCGGGGCATGAGCTGCTCATGGCAGCCTTCCTCCTGCAGTGAACTCTCACTCAGGAAAAGGCATAATAAGTACTGACAATGACTCAAGTGCACATACTGGCCACCAGGGCTGGGATCTGGCTTATTAAAACACTCTGAAGTCTGCATCAGAAAACATCTCATGGGGTGGAGCTTCTGAGTAGTTTCTCAGCCTGAAGACAGGGTCCTGTGGCAGGCCTTATTCTGGGAAATGAACCCAATGGATCAGGTTACTGTGAGGTAGGGGGATGCCATGACCAGTCAGCCCTGCTGAATAAAAAGATTACTGTGGGGATGGGAGGACACCATGACCAGTCTGCCCTGCTGAAGAAAGGTTACTGTGTGTGTGTGTGTGGGGGGGGGGGGGCACTATGAGCAGCCAGCCCTGTTAAAAAAAGATGCAGGCAAAAGTAAACAGCATCCATGGCCTGGATGACAGACTCCTACTGTTAACTCTTGTCTCCCACCAAAGTATCTGACAAATCACTGTAATGCAGGGGAGGAAAGTGGGCCCAAGATGAATGCAGAGACAAATGAGTGGTATATGTGGTAGGCAAAAAAATATTTAGAAAATTCTTAAGGGTATTTTTACTACTGTTGCAATTATTAACACATCACAATACAACAACAACAACATAAAATTACAGGCAAATTCAAAAGAAAAAGTCTTTGGTGAAATAACAAAATTAATAAAATACGAACAGAAAAAGGACAGTCGGGTAATATCTTACCATAACAGTAGATGTCCTTCTCTTCACTGTTGCAGTATTCTTCACCTTAGGAATCCCCTGCCATGGATAGCCCAATGTCCGGTCAATATGCCATAGCATTTAGATCTTGTATGTGCCATTTGTCACATGTACTCTCCACACTAAGGACGTAGGGCATAAAGGGGATGTAAGGATGCAGTTACCTGGAACTGAATTGGCTCAATAGAGAACAGTCTCCAAAGGACAAAAGGAGACCATGTACATCCAACAGGAGAAAATGTAGATGGAAAAGGGGGAACCCGCAGCCAGGAGGGCAAACAAATCAAAACCCAAAAGAAAAAATAGGGATGAAGGGAGAGACTTAATACTGCAACAGTGAAGAGAAGGACATCTACTGTTATGCTAAGATTTTACACAACTGTACTATGTCCTTCTATATAACTGCTGCAGTATTCTGCACCTTAGGAAGAGTTCAAGAAAAGGAGTGGGAGGTGGATGCCGGGGAAGAGCCCTCAACAAACCCATGCAGGATGGCCCTAGCAAAACCTGCTCTGGGCCAAGAGACCATATCCAGTTTACAATGCTTAGTAAATGTATGCAATGAAGACCAAGTAGCAGCTTCAAGGATGGAATTAGTGTCCAAACCCTTGAAGAAAGCACCAGAACAGACAAAAGCCCTAGTGGAACGGGGTCTAACTGAAGAAGACAGCCATTTGCCATGAAAAGAATAAGAAAAGGAAATGGCCTTAGACATTCAGGAGGAGAGGGTTTGCTTGGAAACCACAAAACCCAAAGTTCTGTGATGAAAAGAAACAAAATGCAGGTCAAACTTGTAAATGATCTTAGTTTCAACCAAGTAATAGCTCAGTTAACTGTGTAAATCCAAGGTATGCAGGACGTTCTCACTAGCAGACTGTGCAGAAGGAAAAAAGGAATGGAGTTATACTGCCTGATTTAAGAACAACTCATTAACAACCCTGGGCATGAAAGAAGGATCATCATGAAAAGATACCCTGTAAACATGGCCATAAACACTTGAAGCTCAGAATCCCTCCTAGTCGAAGTAACAGCAAACAACATGACAGTCTTTCAAGTAAAGTGCTGCAGAGAAAATGAAACTCCAGGCTCAAAAGGAGCCTAAGTCAGTTTAAACAAAATTAAGGTCCCATGGAGGAGGAATAGGCTTCCTTGGGAAGTCTAAGATGCAGGATGCCTTTAAGAAACTGTCTGACCTCACAACAAGAAGACAAAGGAGGATTCAAGGGTAGACGGGGAGAAACAGCGGACAAATGGGCCTTCACAGAAGAACAGGCCGTGTCAGATTGGAGCAACTCACACAAACAGAAATGAACCAGAGGGACCCCCACTGAAAAAGGGTCCTGGCTACGAGCATGGCACCAGGCAGAAAATCTTTTCCATTTGGGCATATAAGACGTTTTAGTTATGGCTTTTCTTGCCTCCTGTAAAACCCTGAGCACATCCTCAGAAAAGATGTGCCTAAAAGGGATCAAACCTCCATCACCCACAGAATCACACACAGAATCAGCTGAAGTAGTGGACAACTGAGGATGGAAGAGTGACCCCTTGTCCTGTGTGAGGAGGTCCAACCAGTGAGGTAACTTGTGCTGATTGCCTCAGGCCAGATGCATTAAGAGGCGGAGCTAGTGCTATCTTGGCCAAAAGGGAGTCAATAGCAAGATTTTTGGGGAGTCCAGCAGAATCTTCTGCAGGACTCTTGGAAGTAGAGGAACAGGAGGGAGGGCACTGATAAAACATCCCCTTCTAAGGAAAAGAAAGGGTATCCATCTTCCACACAAGATGGCATGGCACTCTGGAACAGAAAACAGAGAGATGCCTGTTCAGAGTGGAAGCAAAAAAGATCTACCAAGGAATACCCCACCGATGTACTACATCCAGAAACACGTCTCTGAGAAGTATTCATTCATGAGTCTGTGTTTTGCACCTGCTCAGAGAGTGTGTCACTAGATTGTACTCTGAAGGAATATGCACTGCCTGAAGAGCCAGCCTGCAGAAAAGGTAAGTATGTGCCTACCTGCTTGTTGGTGTACCACATTATTGTGGCACTGTCCATGTAAACTTTCAGAAGGCTTGAGAGTGAAAAGCCTTCTTTGATGTTAATATGGCCTGAATTCTGATGGGGGGCAGAGACCCTGAACTTTCAGGTGACCACAGGAAGCCTCCGCCCCATGTCTGAAGCATCAGTGTACAACTCTTGGGAAGGAACCAGAGGCTGAAAGGGCAAACCTGAGTGGAGGGTAAGTCGCTGAATCTACCACTCAATTTCCCACTTTTAACAAGGAAGAATAGGTACTCTGAAATCAGGAGGATGGCAATGCTGAAAACAAACTGTCTTGAGGTACCATTGAAGCTTCTGCATATGCAGTCTGGCAAAAGAGAACATTGGAATAGAAGAGGCCATGAATCCTAGGGCCTGAAGAAATTCCATAACTGGAATGGCAAGCAGAGGAAGAAGAGACTGAAAGAAAACTGTCAAGTACAAAACCTTTGGAGGTGGAAGAAAGGCCAGCATTGGCACTGTCTGAATCCTGCAGCCCAGATGTATGTGATTCTGAGACGAAGTCACGACAGACTTTTACAAGTTGACAGTGAACCCCTGACTCTGAAGAAGAGATATGGTGAACTCCAGAGCCTGTAACAGGCATCTGGGAGAAGGCGCCTGAAGCAACAAGTTATCCAGGATGAGGAAAAATCTGACCGTCTTTGAGCCTGCAAAATGCAGTCATAGGAGCTAGGCATTTTGTGAATACTTTTTGGGCAGCAGAGGCACCAATGGGCAAAGCAGAGAATTGAAAATGAGAAGAAGAAATAGAGAAACACAAAAACTTCCTGAAAAAGAGTGTGAATAAAGAATATGAAGGTAAGTAGCCTTCAAATCAAAGGAGAACAGAAAAGCCTGAGGTAGCAACAGGGGAAACAGGGTTTGAATAAAAGGCATCCAAAAGGAATGAACCTTCAGAAAATGTTGAGTAACCAGAGATCCAGAATAGGACTCCAAGTGCCCTCCTTTCAAGGAATCAGGAACATTCTGAAGTAGACTACCTTTTCCACTTGGGAAGGAGGGACAGGTTGAAAAGTCCCCTGGTCCACCAGAGACCAAAGAATTTCTGAGAAATGAGAAAGCTGCTCTCAAGGAGGTTGAAGAATCCTTGAAAAAGGAGGAAATAACTTCCACACTAAAATAACCTTAACAGATGATGGACAGAACCCAAGAATCTGACCTGATGATATGCCAGTTTGGAAGACAGATGTAGAGCCAAAGGGACAAGGGAACCTGGTCAATCATTGGAAGGGGGTGCAAAATCTCAAAGAGAGACAGGCTTGTGAGATAAAGGAGACTTTTGGGCCACAGTTAGGAGGAGGAGCATGCCTACCACCCTTCCTGCCTTTAGTGGCCAGACAAGGCTGCCTGCAAACAAAAGCAGACCTACTAGGATAATTCCTCTGGAACTTAGGGATGGGGAAGCACAAAATATGTTTAAGGTCCTGCAAAGCTTTATCTTTTTCTTGAAGAGAAACATAGCAGCAACAGTCCCAAAGAGATTTTTATTATCCAAATGAGCATCCAGCAACTCGGCCTTAATGTCTTCATGTAGTGACTGCAAATGAAGCCAAATGTAATGCCTCATGACAGACTCAAAGGCAGTAGCTCTGGAAGAGTCATCAGCAGCATCATATCTGTACTCCATCGAGTAGTGATCCACCTGAGAGGTAGAACCCACAAAAGACAGTGGACTTTCCTTCAGAATCAGAGAAGTTAGAAATAACCTCACAAACCTGGGTGATCAAGGCCAGAGTATATCAGGTCACGTGGGTCTGGTAATTAATGACCCTAAATGGACAAGGTAGCAGCAGTACAGTCCATCTTTCCAATCCTCTCCATGGTCCTACTATCCTTATCCAAAGACAGGAGTTTGGTAGAGGGAAAAATGTAGAAGGCTTGTCAAAGCAGACTGATACCACAGCAGGATCAGTAGAAGGACACAAAGAACAATCGACAATGCTCAGAACCTGTCAGGTTTCATAGGAGCAAGGGACTGAGAATCAGTCTTAGAGGCAGCTATAAAGGTGTCTAATAATGCAGCCAACAGAGGTGGCACTCGTGAAGGTTTAGGAGTGTCCATCTGAAGCAACTCATAATACCTCTTCTGGATATTACGAATACAAAACAGCAGCAACTCAGGAGCAGATGGATGGTAGAAAATGGAACTGCTCGTACACCAGGACAGTTAGCTCCAAAATTTTTTAATGAAACAACATAACAGTGACAGGTTAAGCGCTTTCGACTGACTCACAGTCTTCTTCAGAACAATACAATGAAAGAGCTTATGACATTTATATGATAGCAGCAGTATAATAATTGAATAATTAGGAAATGATTAAAGAAAAAGACCGCCAAAAATTTTTTAAAGACACATGGATATTGTCAGCAAAAAATCCTATACCAATATATATAAAAACACAGATGTTAAAATGAACAATATAAATACTAATATTAAATTGTAATCATCCCTAATATCTAAATGTACATTGCCCATACAATTACTTCTGAACACGATAAAATATATGTTACAAATATATGTTGATGTCTTGTATCAGAACTATTATTAAAAAAATGTATTTAAAAACTATGTAAAAATTATGAAAATATATAATAAATGTATCTATAAAAATAATAATGGACTGAGAGTTAAATGGCACTAATAGTTATTCCAAAGCTAGAAAAGGTTTAATGCTAATAAAATCATTGAGGCCAGGAGGTCTCGCAGCGTCTGTTAGGATCTGCCATTTACTCTCACATAAAGACAATCTCATTTTCCAGTCACCTCCAAATGGTGCTATCTCCACCTGGTCAATAATAGAGAATAGGAAATTGTGGTCATTTCCCTTCTCCAATATGTGCCTGTATAATGCATTTTTAGAATCCTGTTTTCCTATTTTATATATATGTTCATAAATGCGTCGGTTTAACTGTCTCTCTGTTTTGCCTATGTAATGCGCGTTGCATTTGGTACATATCGCCAGGTAAACAACCTGCTTCGATCTACAATTTCCTTTTCTGCTGGTAATAGTGGTGTGGCATATGTCATCCAATTTGATGGTACTATTCAAATTGATGAATTGACATTGTTTACAATTGCCACACCTCACTGTGCCTTTTCCATTTTCATGTGTTGACTTGTTGTTTTCCCCTCTTTCCAGAAGCTTTTTCATATTAGGTGCAGTCCTGTAAACAAATCTGGGTTTGGCCCCCAGTGTCTCTTCCATACCCATAACCATGAGTGTCCTCCAATATCTTTCTAAGATGTCTTTTATGATGTACGCATTGGGTGTATACATGAGTATGCATACCCTACCTGATGATTCCATATAACCCCCCTCCTGCTTGCCAGATTTATAAGAGCCTAATAGGGGTTTGTAAACATTACCCCATCCATTCTGTACATATCTAATCGTCTCATTGACCATTTGTTCTGGGTATGCTCTACTCAAGAACATTTCCTTAATGATGTTCAATTCCTTATCCAAAATCTGTTTGTTGGATGACATTCTTGCTGCACGAATAGTTTGCCCTTTAATCACATTTTTGAATACGTAAGGAGGATGGTTGCTACTATAATGGACATAACCATTAGAAAAAGTGGGCTTCCTATATATGCTTGAAGTAAACCCCTGAGTGTCGTGACTTAACATAACATCCAAAATGAAATTTCTTTGCAACTATATTGATGAGTGAATTTTAAAAACTCGACAGTGCCATTTAAATATGTCATGAATTCATGTAATCTGTCCACAGATGACTTCCACAAAATAAAAATATCGTCTAGGTATCTCATGTATAGTCCGATGTCTTGAAAGAATGCACTCTTAAACACGTGTTCAGATTCCCACTCAGCCATGACCAAGTTCGCGAAGATGGGAGCACAAGCTGCCCCCATAGCCACTCCCTTGGTCTGCCTGAAATATTCTCCTTGAAAGGAGATGAAGTTGTAGTCCAACACAAGTGACATCATGTCACATATTAAGCTGACTTTCTCCCATGAGAACTCTGTATAGTGTGCTAGACTTCTTTCAAAATATTCCAATCCCTCTATCTTGGGAATACTGGAGAAAAGATCAACGACATCCACAGTCAAAAAAATCAGGTTGGTGTTCCAAATATCATTAGTGAGTGTGCCTAAAAACTTCCAAGAATCCTTGATAATGTGGGGGATGTTGTCATATACATTCTTACACCATCTGTCGATCAATTTCCCTATATTAAAAGTTTTTGACCTAGATCCTGACACGATTGGTCGAAAAGGAGGCTGTTCAATGGATTTGTGTATCTTAGGGATACCTACCATCCTTGCTAACACTGGATGGTCAACTTTCATATATGAATAAGTTTCATTAGATATCCTATTGTCAATAAGATATTCTTCAATGATGAGATCGATCCGTTTGTGACCAATGTTGACTTGATTTAATGAGATGCTCTCATAATTTCCTGAGTTGTGTAAGATGTTATGGATCTCTTGATTATATAGATCAATAGGGAATATCACGACTCCCCCTCCCTTATCGGGTTTCATAACCCTGATGTCCCTGTTCTTCATGATGTCTGGTAAGCTTTTCCTTTCCATACAAGTTAGATTGTCTGGTAGTTGGTCCCTTTGAATTCGCATTCTGTTGTGTGCCCAATAAATGTCATTGCACACTAACTGTTCAAAATTTTGAACATGTGGATTAGAATGTGGTATAAATGTACTTTTTTTGTTAAGGTCAGTGCCTGCTATACCTTTGACCCCTGTATTTGAATCTTTATTTTTGTCAAATGTTAATGCCAAATTCAGCTTCCTACAATATTTTTTAACCTCTTTGATGCTGTCGAGTATACCCCATCCTCTCATGGGTATAAACTTCATACCTTTTCCTAGTAGTTTGGCACAGATGTGATCTATCTCAATGTTAGAGTAATTATATACCTTAAAGCCTTCACAAGTTGTAACCCTTGGTTTTGTAGTACTAACTTGTTCATTGGTCAAATTCAAATTCAAATCAACAGTATCCATCCCCAAAAAATTATCAACCTCAGTCATTATGGGTAACTTCCCCATCATCAGGCAGGGACTATCATATGGAATAATGCCGGACTGGCTTATGTCCTGTGCCACTGCTTTTGAACCTTCCATGCTGGGAAGTATCTTCCCCCCTGAAAATTTTCTTCCCTAAAAGAGTTTTTAGGTTCCTTCCTTCTAGGGTGGTATTGATTTTGAACCTCTGTCCCTTTATTACTAGGCCAAACATAAGCCCTGTTGTTTTTGTGTGCCTCTATATCCCGCTGCATTTTCCTATTTTTTCTATCAACTATATTGTGCACATTGTTGTCAGCAAATGTGTACTGTTTCAAATACAAGTCCTTAAAACATTCATAGTCATTATGGTGGATTATGTTGTAGTTCATGTGTTCTAACTCTTCTGATAATGTACCTAATTTTTCATCATGATGTTTAATAAGAAGCTTCATGAACTCAAATCCAAACCTATCAAATAACCCATTGAATTCATTCATGACCACAGAAGTGTAACTTATCCCTAAGGGTAGTTTAAAAAACCTGAGGCCTTTTTGTACTATATTCAACTTCAGACACTTAGATAAATAACAACTATCAATTTTAATATTCTTAAAATTAGTTAGTTTTTTACCATAGTCCAATATATACTCCTTCAAGGAGGTGTGGCTACATTCAATGTTAGAAGCTTTGCCATTAAAGTGTTTCTTATCAATTGCAAAATAATCTCTGTTATCGCCTAAAAATTGTTCAAATAACGTATCACCATTACATATATTGTCCTTAGGGTGATTTGCATTGACATTGTGTACAAAAACATTTTTATCACAACATTGCATTCTAGTGGGGCTCGTAATAGTTTGCTCCGAATTATGTATGAAAGTACCTGTTTTATCCGGAGCATACTTGCTTCTGTTTTTTGAATCCCTCTGAACCTTAAGGCGAGCCCCACCATAGTGTCTATCCATGCGTTTTTTACAAACGCTATAATCAAAAGTAAAATCGTGTTCCGTGCCTTCGAATCGTTCACTCAGCAAATTTTCATCTTCAGTATGTATTAAATCCAAGGCTCTGGTGTCATCCGCTCTGTATCCCTCCGATACAGCTCCGTTATTATGCTGACCAAGTACATGTTCAAAGACACCGTCCGTGTCTACTAGAGCTTTAGGGAAGCCACAGTCCGGTGTACTTACATTACCACATCCCTGTGGTTTATTTCTAAGGGTGCGCGGCTGCGCATAGGTTTCCTTGTGAACGTAATTTACGTCAGCTTCCTCATCAGAGTGTACGGAAACCAAGTGCGCTCTAACGATCTCCGTAGATGCTCGTGAATGGATTTCCTCCTTGTTGGCAACAATATTAGTGTTCGAAACCAAATCACTAATCAAAGTCAATAATTTATGTACCTCTCCTTGCAAAGCCGTAAGGTCGGCTCTCAATTCAGTGATACTGTCCTTCGACAATGAAGCAGAAGTTTCCATGGTATCAGCCATCCTAATTAAACCAACTACGAATACAAAACAGCAGCAACTCAGGAACAGATGGATGGTAGAAAATGGAACTGCTCGTACACCAGGACAGTTAGCTCCAAAATTTTTTAATGAAACAACACAACAGTGACAGGTTAGCTGACTGACTCCCAGTCTTCTTCAGAACAATACAATGAAAGAGCTTATGACATTTATATGATAGCAGCAGTATAATAATTGAATAATTAGGAAATGATTAAAGAAAAAGACCGCCAAAAATTTTTTAAAGACACATGGATATTGTCAGCAAAAAATCCTATACCAATATATATAAAAACACAGATGTTAAAATGAACAATATAAATACTAATATTAAATTGTAATCATCCCTAATATCTAAATGTACATTGCCCATACAATTACTTCTGAACATGATAAAATATATGTTACAAATATATGTTGATGTCTTGTATCAGAACTATTATTAAAAAAATGTATTTAAAGACCTCCTGGCCTCAATGATTTTATTAGCATTAAACCTTTTCTAGCTTTGGAATAACTATTAGTGCCATTTAACTCTCAGTCCATTATTATTTTTATAGATACATTTATTATATATTTTCATAATTTTTACATAGTTTTTAAATACATTTTTTTAATAATAGTTCTGATACAAGACATCAACATATATTTGTAACATATATTTTATCGTGTTCAGAAGTAATTGTATGGGCAATGTACATTTAGATATTAGGGATGATTACAATTTAATATTAGTATTTATATTGTTCATTTTAACATCTGTGTTTTTATATATATTGGTATAGGATTTTTTGCTGACAATATCCATGTGTCTTTAAAAAAATTTTGGCGGTCTTTTTCTTTAATCATTTCCTGATTATTCAATTATTATACTGCTGCTATCATATAAATGTCATAAGCTCTTTCATTGTATTGTTCTGAAGAAGACTGGGAGTCAGTCGAAAGCGCTTAACCTGTCACTGTTGTGTTGTTTCATTAAAAAATTTTGGAGCTAACTGTCCTGGTGTACGAGCAGTTCCATTTTCTACCATTCTTCTGGATATTAGACACCTGAGAAGAATCCCACTTAAAGTATTCCATCTTTCTGGCTACTGTGTCCCCAAAAGACAGCTCCTCCAAAGGAGACTCAGGGTTAATGGATTCCTCTTTAGAACAATAAGCCAGGAGAGGAGGCATCTTGGAAGATAAGACAAAGACCTCTCATCAGACCTCGAATCCTCATCTGAGGAATCTGGTTCCCTACACCTTTTAGATGGCATGGAAGTTCAAGGTGGAGTAAGCACAGAAACCCCTTGGGAAGGCTTCAGGGCCATTAAGGCATTAAAAATGCCCTAAGTAAACTCCTGACATTCCCTCTGAGGATCCTAAGGACATAAAGATGAATGCTTAGTCTTCTGCTTTTTCTTGGTAGGGACATCAGCTGTAACAAACACTGGAGGTTCCAAACCCTGACGGGATTCAGTAAGAGTATTCAGAACCACTTCCCTGACCAAAATCTGCAGAAACCCTCTAGGGCCATCCAAGATAATCAACTGCTGTTCCCCTTCAATGTCTAAAGCACATGCCTGCAAAGCTTCAGAAGACATGCGAAAGGAAGCATGCATACCAGCCACCAATGAGGTAGTGGCACAGGAATCTGATGCAGACACTGGACTGCCTACAGATCTATCACCCACTTCTAGAGAAATGTCCAGTGGAGGCTGGAAAGCCAAAAAATCTGGCCGAGACTTCTTGGCCTTCTCCTTACTTGACAGTACCTTGGGGTTAATCAATTCTGCTATGCTACCCTGGAATGACAGTTTAAGCCTCTGGTTCTCTAGATAGATGACCATGAAAAACAACTGGCTTCTAAGAGTCTTAGGCACAAATGGCTTACAAATGCAACAGGAAGTATGGTCGTGGGAAGCACCCAAACAAAAAAGACACTGTTCACGATGACCCTCATGGGAAACTGGCTCCCACACTGACATTTTCCCTTCTTGGATGACATGAACTCCAGGTGGCCAAATGAGAACAAGACTAAAAGAAAAAAGACCTCAATGAGGCACTTATCTGACAGCCAGGTATTCGGCACAGCAAAGGGTGTTCAGTCCAATGAGGATGATGGCATCTGGACTGGTGGCAAAGAAGTTCTGGGTAAAAGTATCCATACATCACCTTTATGCCCTACATCCTGTGCAGGGAGCATACATGAGACGAACAGCGCATGCAAGATCTAAAGGGTTTGGTATACTGGCATGATGCTGGACTATCCCTGACAGGAGATCCCTAAGGTGAAGGATAAAGCAACAGTGATACAGAAGAACAAAAGGCTTTTAAAAATTGCCACAGTCATAAAACCAAGCTTACATTAAATGAACTATAGAAAGTCCTTATTTTTATCAAATCATTGATATGTAACTATGAACTCAACTTGGTCTCACAGACTGAGATTAATAATAAGCTATTACTTAAGTAAGCCAGAAAACTGAAAGGAAAAAATAAATGTGCTTTCACTAAACAATCAAGTGACCCCTTACACTACAGGATATTATGACTGTGCTTACAGAGGACATTTTATTAAATTTTAAAATAAGCAAAGGAATATGTCAGGTTACTTACACTGTCATGGAGTAAAATCCCTTATAGGTTCGTAGTTTCACAGGAGGTTACTAAGCTAGCGGCCCTAGAGCCTTTACAAGCCTAGCCAAGTTCATCCCAGTATCCGTATTTGTTCTTTTAGGGTAGTTCGCAGAAATTACAGTTGTGTACATTTACCATAAATGTAGATGTTCAAGTGTAGTCACTGTTGCAGTCATCACCTGTGGGTTACCCCTGCTGTGGTAGCCCTCGGCCGGCCCGAATACCAGAGTCAATGTTTTTCTGCTTCAACTGCTGTCGCCTGCAGTCTGACATCAGGTCGTCAGTGCTACAAAGCAAGGCAACTGATGCCATTGCATCAGTTTTTCTTGCCCTAACCCATCAGAAGCACAAGGAAATATGGTAAAGTGGTCCTGGTGGCTAAAAGCCACCATGAGAAGCTTATGTCTGCCTAAGGAAAGAGGATATAAGGGGGAAGGAGGGAAGAAAACCAGGACTGCAATAGTGAATACACTTGAACATCTACATTTATGGTAAGTGTACACAACTGTACTATGTTCTTCTTGTTTCACTGTTGCAGTCATCACCTGTGGGAGGATTCCCAAAGCTGAGGAGATGGGTGGAAGGATTAGTTAGAGACCTAGGCATGGGTCAACAAGCCCTGCAGAACTACAGAGGCAAACCCTGCCCTAGCCTTAGAGAAAAGAGGTAGGTGGTAATACTTTGTAAAGATATGGACAGAAGTCCAGGTGGCAGCTTCCAAGATATTCCTGGTGGGAATTCCTCTGAGGAATGCTGTGGAAGTGGAGGCTACCCTAGTGGAATGGGTACGGATAGACTTAGGGGGTGGTTTCCCATGTAGTCTGCAGCAGAAATAGATACAATGTGATATCCATGTCTGGGCCAATCTGGAGCAGTGGCCTTTGGTCTCTCCTCTCTTATCTTGATCAGTACCTTGGGAATAAGAGGCAGAGGAGGGAATGCATACACAAAGATGGAGTTCCAAGGGAAGGTCAAGGCATCCACCTTCCACGCTAGGTGTTGATACTCCCTGGTACAGAATTGTTTCAGCTGGTGGTTGAGGAGTGAAGCAAATTGATCCACCTCCGGAGTTCCCCACTCCTGAATGGCTTGCAAAAAGATTTTTCTGTGGAGCTGCCATTCATGGGGGTCCAGTAAGTTTCTGCTTAGGTGGTCTGCCAGGGTGTTGTTGATCCCTGGTAGGTACTGGACAATTAGGTGTAATCCCATGGAGAAGGCCGTCAGCCAGAGGTTCATGGCTAGCCTGCAAAGATGGTAAGTGTGGGTTCCTCCCTGTTCTCTGTTTGCTGATTAACAAAGAGAAGGCACCGGAGCAGCTTTTCTTTGCACTCTGCCTGAATGAGGCAGTCATCCAGATAAGGGTAAATTTGTATATTTCTCTGTCTGCAAAATGCTACGGCTGGGTCTAAGCATTTTGTGAATACTCTAGGTGCAGTAGATAAGCCAAAGGGTAGTGCAGAGAACTGAAAGTGTTGTGAGCCTGCTCTGAAGTGCAGGAATTGCCTACAGGATTCCCTTATAGGGATGTGGAAGTAAGCATCTTTTAGGTCTGGGGTCACTAGCCAGGCATTTTATTGTCTGCATAGGCAGCAGCTGCTGCAAAGTTAGCATTTTAAATTTCGGGACCACCAGGAGGTGTTCAGAATGGATAGATCCAGAATGGGGGCCAAGCACCCTCTTTTCTGGGAACAAGGAATAGTCTGGAATAAAAGCCTTTGCCTATTTGATTTGAGGGTACAGGTTCTACTGCCTCCTGGAATATGAGAGTTTGGACTTCTTTCAGTGCCTCTGCCCACTGATTTGGAGGCAAGTCTAGGTACCCTCTTGGAAAATGATCTTTAAGACCCATTGGTCCTTTGTTACAGAAAGCCAATTTTCTTTGCAGAGGGAGAGCCTTCCTCCTAGCTTTTGGTTAGTGAAAGGAGGGCTGAGGGGGGAGAGGGAGTCATTGAGAGTTTTTGCCATAAAAGGATGGCTTAGAACTCCCTGCATTTGGGGGCGAAAGTGGTCCACTGTTTGGTTCTCTGCTGCTCCTGGGATATGGCCTGGGTGGTCTGTCCCTGCGGGGCTTACCTTACCCTGTCTGCGAGGTGCAGGGAAGGACCACTGCTTAGAGGGAAAGTTCCTGCTGAACCTTGGAGGTTGAACATGAAAGAAATCTTTTACTGTTTGCACAGATTTTGCTTTGTCTTCCATCTTTTTAAGCACCTCTTCTGCTTTTACTCCAAACAAGCCGTCCTTATCCAGGGGCGCATCAATTAATTTAGACTTGACATGATCAGGGAGAGGTTGTTTCTTCAACCATGCATGTCTCCTGATGACTGACCCTGACACTGCTGCCCTGGTTGAGGCTTCTTGGGCATCATATCCACAGTGTAATGAGTGTTTGGCCACTTGATACGTAGAGTGCAGTAAATCTACTAACTCTTTCGAATTGGCACAGTCAGGAAAGGTTGAAATCTTTTGCTTTAATAGTTCCAAAGTGTGTTGTTGATATTTTAACATATGGAACTGACAGTTGAGTGCTCTGACAGATAAGGTTACAGAGGTGTATACTTTTTTACCCCATCTATCCAGACCTCTGGAATCTTTATCAGAAGGAATAGGATTCTTGGCAGAACTAGTCTTAGCTCCATTAGGTCCCTGTGTAATGGCCTCTGGGTCTGCAGCAGGATTTCTGTACGGGTATTTGTGCAAATCCAGTCCAGTACTGAGCCGCGGTGGTGCAGCAGTAGCATTGTTGCCTCACAGAAAGAGATTCTCCCATTCGATTCTCGGCTGGAGTGCCTTCTGTGTGGAGTCTGCATGTCCTCCCTGCAGTCGAGTGGCATTCGAAAGACATGCGTAAATGGGCGTGCCTTTGTTGAAGGTTGGGCGTCAGGCTGGCACCGTTAAAAAAAAAAAAATCTACTGTTAATCATTAGCGAACCGGAGTTCCGCTTTGGCAACCCCTAACTGGGAAAAGCCAAAAGAAAAACAAACATTTTTGCAAATCCAGTGCTCCTGTCTGGTTTACTGGGAGCAGGTGGAAGGGCATGAGGGGCTAAGCTGGATTCATGGAAAACATCATCCACTACCTCTAAGATAGGGAGGATGGCCAGGGGCCTGTGCTGGGGCAGGTCCAGAAACTATCTTAGTCTTTTCATAGACTGTGGGAAGTCCTGAGATTCCCAATGGAAATGTTCCCTGAGGGTGTGAAGGGTTTCCCCAAAGAAAAGGTTTTCTGCTGGGGAGGCATAAGGAATGGACTCCTCTGCATCTGAATCCTCATAAGCAGTCAGAGGTTGTTGTTCCTCTTCAAAATCTGAATAATCAGATTCCTCAGACTCCTGTTCTGTCATAATTTCAGGAGAAGGGTGTCTTTTCCTTTTAGAAGTTGTGGCCTGACTACCCCTGATAAGGGAGATAAAATCCTCCACATTTTAAGCATTTGTGCTTGGAGTGGTGGAGCAGGAATAAGATGGTGGCTAGAGGCAGATTTTCTAGGAGTGGCCTGGCTTCTAGGCCTAAGAGTATCCATCTGTCTGAGAGAAATGGTAGTTGGATGAGAAGACATACTTTTTTGTCTAGATTCAGTAATGCAAGAGGCCTCCTTGGAAGCTGATGCCTGCGTCGTGGCTCTGGCCCCAACCGAGGCAGAGACAGCCAAAGGCTCGGAAGACAAAAAAGATTTCTACGGCACACCAGATTCCGAAAGGGTCTCGGTAGAGGCCTGCATAGATATAGTGTCAGGCATCAGGGGCTACGAAAACGCCTCACTGAATTCTGGAGAACTGATTTCCTGCTTAGCAGTAGAGTCATCAGAAGGCTTAGCCTTGTGTGGTCTGTCTCTATCTTTATCTCTGCATTTTTTTGAAATGTCTAAGGAATGTTGGCTGACAGACGCCATTTTGGAATGCGAAGACAGAAGACGAAAATACCTGTTGACAATAAGGGCTCTGCGGCAAATGGTTCTCATGTTAAAGAGGGTACAGGACCGGCAATGGGGGCCGTCATGGTCTGGGCCTAAACAAGTGACGCAGTATGAATGGAAGAGCTGTAATTCAAACTCTGGTAGCGACTGACTGGCACACTTGTGAACTGCTTCTGCTACAAGCTCCACGGCAAGAAAGACTGATGTAATTGTGTCGGCTGCCTTGCTTTATAGCACTGATGACCTGATGTCAGACTACAAGTGACAGCAGCCGATGCAGAAAAATATTGACTGGTATTCAGACTGGCCGAGGGCTACCACAGCAGGGATAACCCACAGGTGATGACTGCAACAGTGAAACATGAAGAACATCAAATTTATGAACACAGTGGGTCTGTGATCAACACCGGCTACCTCTGTCCATGAGAGAAACGTGTGCTACCCCAGGAGTGAATCTGCAGTCTCCCATCCAATTTTCTAGGTTGTGTTTGAACAGGGTCAGTGAGGAGCTCTGTTTTACATGAATAGGAAGTCTATTCCAGAGAAGCTGCGGTCTCTGGGAGACATGTCTGTCTCTCTAGCATGTTCTGTTAATGTCATAGGCTAGGTCGAAGATTTTTCTACAGGTCAGGCACAAGGTGCCTCTCAGCAGGATATAAGATACAGAGCAAAGTAAAGTACAGTTTTATACCTACCATAAATGTAGATATTCGAGTGTATACCCTGCTGCAGTCATCACACTTGGGTTATCCTGTCGTCAGGCGGTCCCGCAGTCAGCCTGAATTCCAAAGTCTTGGTCCGGCGTTGGTTGCTGTCGCTTTTTCCCTGACGTCAGTGCGCCAGGGGTATATAAGAGGCATCCAACGCCATTTTCTTCAGTATTTCTTGCCCCAGATGTCAGGTGCCCACCCAAAAGATGGTCAGTAGATAGTACCAATAATAAAAGTTTAGCACAAACAAAACATCCCTCCAGCTATAAGCAAATACACCACAAAGGTTGTATCAGATTTTAAGGTATTGAAAGGTTTTAGTTAGGTCAGAGGGGATGGAGGGAGAGTAACCTGGACTGCAGCAGGGTATACACTCGAACATCTACATTTATGGTAGGTACAAAACTGTACTATGTTCATCGTGTTACCCTGCTGCAGTCATCACACTTGGGTAGAATCCCAAAGCTAAGGATGGGAGGTGGAGTCAAACAGGGTTAGAGGAGGCTAGAAGGCCCTGCAAAACTGCAGTGGCAAAGCCAGCTCTAGTCTTAGAGTAAAGAGGCAAGTGATAGTGTTTGGTGAAGGTGTGTACTGAACTCCAAGTTGCAGCTTCCAGAATATCCTTGGTTGTCACCCCCCCCCGAGGAAGGTTGTAGATGTAGCTGCTGCCCTGGTAGAGTGGGGCCTTATGCTAGCAGGAACTGGTTTTCCATGGTGGGTGTAGCAAAAACATATGCAATGTCCTATCCATTTGGAAATGGTCTGTTTTGAGATAGCCTTTCCTTGTGATGCTGTAGCATAGGATACAAAAAGCTGGGCAGATTTTCTGAAAACCTTAGTTTTATCCAAGTAGTAACATAGCTGCCTGTGGATGTCCAAGGAATGCAGGAGTCTTTCTCCTTTGTTCTGTGGATTTGGAAAGAAGGTGGGTAAATGGATGGTTTGATTTAGAGCCACACTGGATACCACCTTAGGCATAAAGGAGGGGTTACTTCATACAGAAACTCTGTCTTGATGAAAAATGAGGAAAGGCTCTACTGCCATTAGTGCCTGAAGCTCTGAGACTCTTCTGGCTGAAGTAATTGCTAGCAGCAGGGCAGTCTTCCATGATATAAATTTTAAGTCAGCTGAGAAAGCTGGTTCAAAAGGAGGTAGCGTAAGTTTTTCCAGAACAAAATTGAGGTCCCAAGTTGGTGTTGGTGCTCTCCTGGGAGGCCTAATGTTTTTGGCCCCTCTGAGAAACTGCCTTAGAAGTGGATGTGAAAATAAGGGAGGATCCGTGTTGTAGTGAGCTGAAATAGCTGAGGCGTGGATTTTAATAAATGAAAAAAAAAGCCCTTTGTGCAACATCTCAGTTAAATATTGTAGAATCTGAGGTATGTCCGACTGAAGGGTATTTTGGCCTTTAGCTTGGTTCCAGGCGCAAAATCTTTTCCATTTGTCTGAGTAGGCTTTCCTGGTGCTGGGCCTCCTGGCCTCCAGAATAACATCCATAACAGCTTGTGAAAGAGGAGCTGGCTGGTTGCTTAGGTGATGTGCCATGCAGCCAAATTTAAGGTTTTGAGCTGGCTGTGTAGAATCTGACTGTCTTGCTGTGTGAGCAGATGAGTAATTTGTGGTAAAATCCATGGTGGGCCCTGGGCCATATTCCTTAATAGTGGGTACCAGTGCTGGTGTGGCCAGTCTGGGGCAATGAGTATCATTCGGGGTCTCTCCATCCTGACTTTCAGCAGCACCTTTGTAAGAAGGGGCAATGGAGGGAAGGCATATACTGTCAGCATTTTCCAACTGAATGAGAGTGCTTCCACTTTCCAAGCTTGATGGTGGAATGTCCTTGTACAAAATTTTGTTAGCTGATAGTTTTGGGGGCTGGCAGACAGGTCTATGTCTGGATGCCCCCATTTTTGAGTTATCATTGCAAATACTTGTGGATCCAGTTTCCACTCGTGGGGATCCATGATGTTTCTGCTTAGGTCTTCTGCCAATGTGTTCTTTTTTCCTGACAGGAATTGAGCTTGTAATTGAACTTGGTAAGCCAGTGCTGTGTTCCACAAGATCATTGCTTGCCTGCATAGAGGGTAGGAGTGTGTACCCCCTTGTTTGTTTATGTACCACATTACTGTGGTGTTGTCTGTCCTTATTGTAAGCTGTCCTGGATGTAAGAGGTCCTTGAAGGCTGTCAGGGCATTCTGTACAGCTAGCATTTCTTTTTGATTGATGTGCAGATTCCTTTGATCTGCAGTCCATATGCCTTGAACGCACTGTCCTGCCATGTGTGCCCCCCAGGCGTAGTCCGATGCATCTGTTGTCATAGCTTGCCTGGCTGGGGGTAAGGTGAAAGGCTGACCCTTGTTGAGGTGACATGCCTGTGACCACCATAGAAATTCCTGTTGAAGGCAGGGAATGAGTGGTATCATTGTTTCCAGGCTGTGGCTGTGTTGAGTCCATACGCTTTTTAGGTACCATTGTAATTTCCTCATATGCAGTTTTGCAAATGGTATTAGTAGTATGCAAGATGCCATGAAGCCCAAGGCCTGCAGAATTTTTCTTGCAGGGAGTTGGGTCTTTGTTGTCATTGTTTTGAAGTATTGAGTTACTTGTAGTTGTTTGTCTGGCGTCAGATATACCATCTGGGCCGTTGTATTCAAGCTGGCACCCAGGAATGTCATATTTTGTGAGGGCACTAGTTTTGATTTCTTTTTGTTTACTGTGTACCCTAGGCAACTTAGAAGGTGTTTTACAAAATCCAGATGTTGTAAGAGAATGTCCTTGCTTTCTGCTTGGATGAGGCAGTCGTCCAGGTATGGGTATATTTGAATTCCTCTTCGTCTGCAGTATGCAATTACTGGTGCCAGGCATTTTGTGAAGACCCTGGGTGCAGTAGATAAGCCAAAGGGCAATGCAGAGAATTGGTAATGGGTTGAACCTGAAATGAAACGGCGGTATCTTCTGCAATTTTGTCTGATAGGGACATGCATGTATGCCTCCTTGAGGTCCAACGTTACTAGCCAAGCTTTCTTGCCCAACATGGGAAGAAGCTGCTGTAGTGTTAGCATCTTGAATTTGGGTACTTGCAAGAAGGTGTTTAGAATTCAAAGGTCCAGAATGGGTCTCCAAGCATTGTCCTTTCTGGGGACTAGAAAGAGCCTTGAGTAAAATCCTTGGCCTTGCTCCTGTGTAGGTACCAGTTGAATGGCTCTCATGTCCATGAGAGCTGTAATTTGTTTTTGTGCCTCTGCCCATTGATTTTGTGGCAGGTTTGGCATTCCTTTTATCCTTGGCAAGGTGTGGAAATGGAATCTGTATCCTTGTGAGATAATGTCTAGGACCCATTTGTCCTTTGTGACGATGCGCCAGTTGTCTGCAAAAAGTGCTAATTTTCCTCCCAAGGGAGCTGCCAAGAGAGTTTTGCTTGGCAGTTTGGGGTTTAAGTCATTGTGTTTGCCTTCTAGTAGTTTGGGACCTGTCTTCTCCTCCCTTCTGTGTTGCAGTGCCCCATTGTTGAGGTTTGTAAGGGATTTCTGCTTGTCCTCTGCCCCTTGGGCATCTGTATTTACCCCTCTGTGGTCTGTCAGAAGCTGGAAAGGACCAATTTTTTGTTGGCCAATTTCTACTGAAGCGTGGGGGCTGTACCTGTAAGACATCTTTGACCGTCTGCATAGATTTTGCCTTATCCTCCATTTTCTTTAAAACCTCTTCTGCTTTAACCCCAAATAAGACACCCTGCTGTAAGTGTGCATCTAGTAACTTTGCTTTAACATGATCAGGCAGAGTTTGTTCCTTTAACCAAGCATGCCTACGTATAACAGACCCAGTAACAGCTGCTATACAGGAAGCTTCCAAGGAATCAAATCCACATTGTAAAGTATGTTTGCCCACCTGCTCAGCTGTATGCAACAGATCCTGTTGAATTCAGACTGTTGAGGGTGCATGCTCAACTTTTGTTTTATTTGAAACATTAGGAATTGCTGGTATTTAAGCATGTGAAATTGACAATTTAGTGCTCTCATAGCTAGAGTAGCTGAGGTGTAAACCTTCTTCCCCCACCTATCTAGTGCTCTGGAGTCCCTTTCAGAGGGTACAGGATTTTTAGCCATAGAAGCCTTAGCCCCTTTGGGACCCTGGGAGATTGTCTCTGGATCAGCAACAGGGCTTTTGTAAAGGAATTTGTGTGAGTCAGGCACTCTACAGTATCTATCTGGTTTGGCTGGAGCAGGAGGCAGAGAATCTGGATTTAGACTAGATTCTAAGTAAACATCATCCACAATGTCTAAAACTGGGGGGATAGCAAGTGGTCTGTGCTGGGGGAGTTAAAGAAATATTTGAAGCCTTTTCTTTGAGTCGGAGTAATCCTGACCTTCCCAGTGGAAATGTTCCCTCATGGTATGTAAGGTTTCCCCAAAGGAATAGTCTTCAGGGGGAGAAGCTGAGGGAATGGAATCTTCAGCATCAGAATCTTCATAAGGGGGAAAGGAGTAATCCTGCTCCCCAGAGGAGCCTGAGGAAATAGACACTTGATCAGAGGAGGCATAATCCTCCTCTTGTCTAGGCCTTTTGTCGGGGGGGGGGGTTGGGAACCCCTGATTAAAGAAATCAAATCTTCAGCCATTTTAAGCATCTGATTCTTAGGCATGGGGCCTTGAACTGGAGACTGAAGTGCAGTCTTTTTTTGGTTTTAGAGGAGTCTTAAGCTTAGAATAAGATTTTATGGTGAGAGTAGTCAGTCTGAAGACACCTTCTGAAACCGAAGGTGTTTTCTACAGCACCAGCTTCTCCTTCTGCAATGTCGTCAGTAGGGCCTAAAGAAAATGGCTGCATCGGCCTAGAACTCTCTGCTAGAGAATCCGAAGTGGTCTGGGGTTCCAATTCTGCGGTAGCCAGGGGCTGCGTAGGCGCCTCACTGAAAACTGGAGAACCGGCAACCGGCCCAGCCGAGGTCTCGGAGTCTGGCTTGGATCTAGGCTGCCTGTCTTTATCTTTGCATTTTTTGCATGCTGGTAGTCGGTTGCTCCAACGGCATAGTGTAATTAAATTTCCTAAAATCAAAGCATCGCTTTATAGTTTGCTTATTAAACCTAGCACAAAACCGACAACCAGTGACGCCGTGGTCTGGGCCTAGGCAAGGTATACAATAAGAATGAAAGTCCTTATGAGGTATTTGCTTCCCACAAGAAATGCAATTGTTAACTTTTTCTGACATCGGACTGAGGCAAGAAAAGGTTCCCCAACGGGGTACTTAGCTTTGAAGACTTCGGACTGAAACTCGATTCGAAAATCTCAGGTGTCGGCCGACCGGCATTTGCAAACTGTTTCTGCTTCAGGCACCGCGCGGCAAGAAAGACTGAAGAAAATGGCGTCGGATGCCTCTTATATACCCCTGGCACACTGACGTCAGGGAAGAAGTGACAGCAACCGACGCTGGACCAAGACTTTGGAATTCAGGCTGACTGTGGGACCGCCTGACGACAGGATAACCCAAGTGTGATGACTGCAGCAGGGTAACACGATGAACATCAGGGCTTTCAGCCTGTCCATGTAAATCATGGTTTGGAGTCCCTGTATTTTCTTAGTGAGAAACCTCTGAGGTTTCTCCAGCTGCTGCAGGTGCAAAATGGTGCATTATACTCTTAGTGGTCTGATGAAGGTTGAGTACAGTGGAGTTATGACAACCCTGTGACTTGGATGTTATGCCCTTGCTTATGAGGTACACTATGTAGAAGGCTTTCCTTAACACTGTGGAAACTTGGTGTTCAAAGTTCAGACTGCTATAAACTTGTGTATTGCACCACTGGGTTGGAACTCAGAGGGGTGCAGTCAATATTGTAATTTGCAAAGAATTCCATTTTGCCAAAGGGGATAATAATGAATTTTTTTGCATTTAGTTTTAGATCATGGCTTTGGCACCAATCACTCATTTGGGTTAGCCCTTCTTGTAATATGTTGACATCATTGGGGGACTCAATGATTGATCACAGTTTGCAATCATCAGCAAACTTGGCGAGCCAGAGGCTGTCTACTTTGGCCTGGATGTCTGAGAAATAGATGCCAAACAGTAAGGGCCCAACACAGACCCCTGTGATACTCCACTGGAGATGGGTCTATTGGTGGAGGCAAAGTCACCAATTTTGACAGATTGTGTTCTATCAGTGAGACAATTGGCTACCCATCTAGTAAAATAAGGGTTAACCCCTATCTGGAGAGTTTCTCAAAGATACCAGAGTGAAGAATCATGTTGAAATCCTTGGCAAAGTCAAGATACGTTGTGTGCACTGTCTTACCTTTCTCCATGGCTTTGGTGGACATTCTCAAAGAAGTCTGTCAGGTTTAACAAGCATGATCTACTCTTAACAAAGCCAAACTGGGTTGAGTCCAGCACTGGAGTCGCCTATGTCCTTGTTGAGAAGGTCCATGATAATTCTGTCCATGGTTTTGCAGATGAGGCTGGTTAGAATTACGGGTTTGTAGTTCCCAGGGTCAGTTGATGAGCCCCCCCCCTTTTTTTTTTTTACTGTTGCTGTTCCCCATTCTGCAGGAACATAACCAGTTCTCAAGCTATGATTAAACAGAACGCCAAGTTGGTCCACTAAGTCTTGTTTTAGACTGTTTAGAACCAACCTGGGATATTATATGGTCCCAGTGAGTCCATGTTTTTGGCCTAGGCAAACACAGAGATGACCTGTTCTCTAGAGATACTAGGCAGAGGGCTGATGCCAGGTATGCTTTGGGATATGGTAGACGGAGATAGGGTGGGATAGTAGGTGGGTATAGGGTAGGTGGGGATTGGGTGAGGATATGATAGGTGAGGATAGGATGAGGATATGGTAGGTGGGATAGTAGTTGGGGATAGTGTAAGGATATGGTAGGTGGGGGATAGGGTGAGTATGGGTCTATATTATAAAACCATACATCCACAACTGCAAACACCTAATGAGCGACACAAACGTCGAACTATGAAAAAAGCGAAAGACGTAAATATCGAAAACCGGAAAGCCGAACACAGTTTCTACAACAACAGTGTCACACAGGTAAGTAAAACCTACAAAAACAAACTTCATTAATCACCTTGCCCCCCCCCCACCCCACCCCTACTTATATATACCAACTCCGAGATCACACTACAGTGGGGAACAGGATACATTTCCTCTTCCCCATGATCACCCTGCTGGCCACGGAAATACGTTTGGCATTCTGGTTTTCGATACTTACGTTGTTTGCATTTTTCGTAGTTCGGTGTTTATGTGTCGCTCATTACATGTTTGCGGTTGTGGATGGTTGATCATCTAATATAGACCCAGTGAGTATATGGTAGGTGGGATAGGGTGAGTATATGGTAGGTGGGAGAGGGTGAGGATAGAGTGATGATATGATAGCTGGGGATAGGGTGTGGGTATGGTAGGTGGGGCTGCTACCACAAGTAAAATTAAAAATTTGAGTTCCATAGGACCAGGCAACATACCTGGTGGTTTCCTACAGAGAACAAAGGAAAAAAATAACTAAACCTCTATCAAACATCTTGCACAAAATGTTAGCAAGGGGACACATTCACAGCTTATGGCAATAGGTTGTAATGATTCCAGTCCAGGGGTGGGGGAGCCCATATTAGATGCAGGCAGGTTTACAGACTTATCAGTTGTCAATGCAAAATCATGTGAACAGTCAGACTGGATCTTATCTGAAAAGACAAGGGGGATCTTTTGTTAGATGTGGAATGCTATGGATCTGTTAGCAGAACATCTTGCTTTCTCAATCTTGTGGAACTGTTTGAAGAGGCAATAGCAGAGCTTTATGAAGGACTGACAGTGCATATTATGGCCTTGCTAAGCTGGTGAACATAATTCCACGAGGGAATAACTCAAATATTAAAAGCAAAGAATGTCAATTCATATGTAATTTTATTTATTTATTTATTAATTTATTTGACATTTGTTAATCAGGAAAGTCCGACTTGGCCAGAAAGTGCCCATTTTAAGTAGAGGCCCAGGGAGACAAGCTCCACAATCACAGCATTTCAAAAATCAAGGACAGATATTTTTGATTACAAAGTGTCATGTTATATTACAAAACATCAAATACAAATAGTTTAAATCACAAAGTGTCATGTTATATTACAAAACATCAAATACAAATAGTTTAAATCACAAAGTCATATTACACTACAAACACAAAATTGAAAAAAACGTAATAAGAAAAACATAGAACATATGTTTCATAGTAGTATGCAATAAAAAACAATAACATGAGTCGAAGACAATACGTGAGGAAAAACACAACAGTCATATTACTTGTTACATAGATTAGTAAGTGATTAACGAAACCTGAGACAATTCGAATAAGATATTTAAAGAGATAGAGATTATATGATTAGAGACTGTGAGGAGAAATCGAGTGATGTCTTTGTATGACAGGGGTGTTCATATTACGGTTATAGAAGGAAGAAGGACGGAGAGAAGGAGACTCTAAGAAGCATGCAGGTAGATGTCTGCAGATAGGTAAGTAGGGAGGAAAGAGAAAGAGGCAGATGAAAGGTCTGCATAGCTGAATTAAATAAGGTAAGGTAGGGGGAAATCAAAAATGATTGGAGTAGGAGGCTGGAGAGCATTGTGAGGTGTGGAGTGGGAGGCTGGAGAGCATTGTGAGGTGTAGAGTAGGAGGATGCAGAGCATTGTGAGGTGTGGAGTGGGAGGCTGGAGAGCATTGTGAGGTGTAGAGTAGGAGGCTGCGGAGCATTGTGAGGTGTGGAGTAGGAGGCTGGAGAGCATTGTGAGGTGTGGAGTAGAAGGCTGGAGAGCATTGTGAGGTGTGGAGTCGGAGGCTGGAGAGCATTGTGAGGTGTGGAGTAGGAGGCTGGACAGCATTGTGAGGTGTGGAGTAGGAGGCTGGACAGCATTGTGAGGTGTGGAGTAGGAGGCTGGACAGCATTGTGAGGTGTGGAGTAGGAGGCTGGACAGCATTGTGAGCTGTGGAGTAGGAGGCTGCAGAGCATTGTGAGCTGTGGAGTAGGAGGCTGGAGAGCATTGTGAGGTGTGGAGTAGGAGGCTGGAGAGCATTGTGAGGTGTGGAGTAGCAGGCTGGAGAGCATTATGAGGTGTGGAGTAGGAGGCTGGAGAGCATTGTGAGCTGTGGAGTAGGAGGCTGGAGAGCATTGTGAGGTGTGGAGTAGGAGGCTGAAGAGCACTGTGAGGTGTGGAGTAGGAGGCTGGACAGCATTGTGAGGTGTGGAGTAGGAGGCTGGAGAGCACTGTGAGGTGTGGAGTAGGAGGCTGGAGAGCATTGTGAGGTGTGGAGTAGGAGGCTGGACAGCATTGTGAGGTGTGGAGTAGGAGGCTGGACAGCATTGTGAGGTGTGGAGTAGGAGGCTGGAGAGCATTGTGAGGTGTGGAGTAGGAGGCTGGACAGTATTGTGAGGTGTGGAGTAGGAGGCTGGAGAGCACTGTGAGGTGTGAAGTAGGAGGCTGGAGAGCATTGTGAGGTGTGGAGTAGGAGGCTGGACAGCATTGTGAGGTGTGGAGTAGGAGGCTGCAGAGCACTGTGAGGTGTGGAGTAGGAGGCTGCAGAGCACTGTAAGGTGTGGAGTGGGAGGCTGGAGAGCATTGTGAGGTGTGGAGTAGGAGGCTGGAGAGCATTGTGAGGTGTGGTGTGGGAGGCTGGAGAGCATTGTGAGGTGTGGAGTGGGAGGCTGGAGAGCATTGTGAGGTGTGGAGTAGGAGGCTGGAGAGCATTGTGAGGTGTGGAGTAGAAGGTTGGAGATCATTGTGAAGTGTGGAGTGGGAGGCTGGAGAGCACTGTAAGGTGTGGAGTAGGAGGCTGCAGAGCATTGTGAGGTGTGGAGTAGGAGGCTAGAGAGCACTGTGAGGTGTGGAGTAGGAGGCTGGAGAGCATTGTGAGGTGTGGAGTAGGAGGCTGGAGAGCATTGTGAGGTGTGCAGTAGGAGGCTGGAGAGCTTTGTGAGGTGTGGAGTGGGAGGCTGCAGAGCATTGTGAGGTGTGGAGTAGGAGGCTGGAGAGCATTGTGAGGTGTGGAGTAGGAGGCTGGAGAGCATTGTGAGGTGTGCAGTAGGAGGCTGGAGAGCTTTGTGAGGTGTGGAGTGGGAGGCTGCAGAGCATTGTGAGGTGTGGAGTGGGAGGCTGGAGAGCATTGTGAGGTGTGGTATAGGAGGCTGGAGAGCATTGTGAGGTGTGGAGTAGGAGGCTGGAGAGCATTGTGAGGTGTGGAGTGAGAGGCTGAATAGCATTGTGAGGTGTAGAGTGGGAGGCTGGAGAGCATTGTGAGGTGTGGAGTAAGAGGCTGGAGAGCATTGTGAGGTGTGGAGTAGGAGGCTGGAGAGCATTGTGAGGTGTGGAGTTGGAGGCTGGAGAGCATTGTGAGGTGTGGAGTAGGAGGCTGGAGAGCATTGTGAGGTGTGGAGTAGGAGGCTGGAGAGCATTGTGAGGTGTGGAGCAGGAGGCTGGAGAGCATTGTGAGGTGTGGAGCTGGAGGCTGGAGAGCATTATGAGGTGTGGAGTAGGAGGCTGGAGAGCATTGTGAGGTGTGGAGTAGGAGGCTGGAGAGCATTGTGAGGTGTGGAGTGGGAGGCTGGAGAGCATTGTGAGGTGTGGAGTGGGAGGCTGGAGAGCATTGTGAGGTGTGGAGTAGGAGGCTGGAGAGCATTGTGAGGTGTGGAGTAGGAGGCTGGAGAGCTCTGTGAGGTGTGGAGTGGGAGGCTGGAGAGCATTGTGAGGTGTGGAGTGGGAGGCTGGAGAGCATTGTGAGGTGTGGAGTAGGAGGCTGGAGAGCATTGTGAGGTGTGGAGTAGAAGGCTGGAGATCATTGTCAGGTGTGGAGTAGAAGGCTGGAGAGCATTGTAAGGTGTGGAGTAGGAGGCTGCAGAGCATTGTGAGGTGTGGAGTAGGAGGCCAGAGAGCACTGTGAGGTGTGGAGTAGGAGGCCAGAGAGCACTGTGAGGTGTGGAGTAGGAGGCTGGAGAGCATTGTGAGGTGTGCAGTAGGAGGCTGGAGAGCTTTGTGAGGTGTGGAGTGGGAGGCTGCAGAGCATTGTGAGGTGTGGAGTAGGAGGCTGGAGAGCATTGTGAGGTGTGGAGTAGGAGGCTGGAGAGCATTGTGAGGTGTGCAGTAGGAGGCTGGAGAGCTTTGTGAGGTGTGGAGTGGGAGGCTGCAGAGCACTGTGAGGTGTGGAGTGGGAGGCTGGAGAGCATTGTGAGGTGTGGTATAGGAGGCTGGAGAGCATTGTGAGGTGTGGAGTAGGAGGCTGGAGAGCATTGTGAGGTGTAGAGTGAGAGGCTGGAGAGCATTGTGAGGTGTAGAGTGGGAGGCTGGAGAGCATTGTGAGGTGTGGAGTAAGAGGCTTGGAGAGCATTGTGAGGTGTGGAGTAGGAGGCTGGAGAGCATTGTGAGGTGTGGAGTTGGAGGCTGGAGAGCATTGTGATGTGTGGAGTAGGAGGCTGGAGAGCATTGTGAGGTGTGGAGTAGGAGGCTGGAGAGCATTGTGAGGTGTGGAGCAGGAGGCTGGAGAGCATTGTGAGGTGTGGAGCTGGAGGCTGGAGAACATTATGAGGTGTGGAGTAGGAGGCTGGAGAGCATTGTGAGGTGTGGAGTGGGAGGCTGGAGAGCATTGTGAGGTGTGGAGTGGGAGGCTGGAGAGCATTGTGAGGTGTGGAGTGGGAGGCTGGAGAGCATTGTGAGGTGTGGAGTAGGAGGCTGGAGAGCTCTGTGAGGTGTGGAGTGGGAGGCTGGAGAGCATTGTGAGGTGTGGAGTGGAAGGCTGGAGAGCATTGTGAGCTGTGGAGTAGGAGGCTGGAGAGCATTGCGAGGTGTGGAGTAGGAAGCTGGAGAGCATTGTGAGGTGTGAAGTGGAAGGCTGGAGAGCATTGTGAGGTGTGGAGTAGGAGACTGGAGAGCATTGTGAGGTGTGGATTGGAAGACTGGAGAGCATTGTGAGCTGTGGAGTAGGAGGCTGGAGAGCATTGTGAGGTGTGGAGTAAGAGGCTGGAGAGCATTGTGAGGTGTGAAGTGGGAGGCTGGAGAGCATTGTGAGGTGTGGAGTAGGAGGCTGGAGAGCATTGTGAGGTGTGGAGTGGGAGGCTGGAGAGCATTGTGAGGTGTGGAGTGGGAGGCTGGAGAGCATTGTGAGGTGTGGAGTAGGAGGCTGGAGAGCATTGTGAGGTGTGGAGTAGAAGGCTGGAGATCATTGTGAGGTGTGGAGTAGAAGGCTGGAGAGCATTGTAAGGTGTGGAGTAGGAGGCTGCAGAGCACTGTGAGGTGTGGAGTAGGAGGCTAGAGAGCACTGTGAGGTGTGGAGTAGGAGGCTGGAGAGCATTGTGAGGTGTGGAGTAGGAGGCTGGAGAGCATTGTGAGGTGTGGAGTGGGAGGCTGGAGAGCATTGTGAGGTGTGGAGTGGGAGGCTGGAGAGCATTGTGAGGTGTGGAGTAGGAGGCTGGAGAGCATTGTGAGGTGTGGAGTAGGAGGCTGGAGAGCTCTGTGAGGTGTGGAGTGGGAGGCTGGAGAGCATTGTGAGGTGTGGAGTGGAAGGCTGGAGAGCATTGTGAGCTGTGGAGTAGGAGGCTGGAGAGCATTGTGAGGTGTGGAGTAGGAGACTGGAGAGCATTGTGAGGTGTGAAGTGGAAGGCTGGAGAGCATTGTGAGGTGTGGAGTAGGAGGCTGGAGAGCATTGTGAGGTGTGGAGTGGAAGGCTGGAGAGCATTGTGAGCTGTGGAGTAGGAGGCTGGAGAGCATTGTGAGGTGTGGAGTAGGAGGCTGGAGAGCATTGGGAGGTGTGAAGTGGGAGGCTGGAGAGCATTGTGAGGTGTGGAGTAGGAGGCTGGAGAGCATTGTGAGGTGTAGAGTGGGAGGCTGGAGAGCATTGTGAGGTGTGGAGTGGGAGGCTGGAGAGCATTGTGAGGTGTGGAGTAGGAGGCTGGAGAGCATTGTGAGGTGTGGAGTAGAAGGCTGGAGAGCATTGTGAGGTGTGGAGTAGAAGGCTGGAGAGCATTGTAAGGTGTGGAGTAGGAGGCTGCAGAGCACTGTGAGGTGTGGAGTAGGAGGCTTGAGAGCACTGTGAGGTGTGGAGTAGGAGGCTGGAGAGCATTGTGAGGTGTGGAGTAGGAGGCTGGAGAGCATTGTGAGGTGTGCAGTAGGAGGCTGGAGAGCTTTGTGAGGTGTGGAGTGGGAGGCTGCAGAGCATTGTGAGGTGTGTAGTCGGAGGCTGGAGAGCATTGTGAGGAGTGGAGTAGGAGGCTGCAGAGCATTCTGAGGTGTGGAGTAGGAGCCTGGAGAGCACTGTGAGGTGTGGAATAGGAGGCTGGAGAGCATTGTGAGGTGTGGAGTAGGAAGCTGGAGAGCGCTGTGAGGTGTGGAGTAGGAGGCTGGAGAGCATTGTGAGGTGTGGAGTAGGAGGCTACAGAGCATTGTGAGATGTGGAGTAGGAGGCCCGAGAGCATTGTGAGCTGTGGAGTAGGAGGCTGGAGAGCATTGTGAGCTGTGGAGTAGGAGGCTAGAGAGCATTGTGAGGTGTGGAGTACGAGGCTGTAGAGCATTGTGAGGTGTGGAGTTGGAGGCTGGACAGCATTGTGAGGTGTGGAGTATGCGGCTGGACAGCATTGTGAGCTGCTGTGGAGTAGGAGGCTGGACAGCATTGTGAGCTGTGGATTAGGAGGATGCAGAGCATTGTGAGGTGTGGAGTGGGAGGCTGGAGAGCATTTTGAGGTGTGGAGTGGGAGGCTGGAGAGCATTGTGAGGTGTGGAGTGGGAGGCTGGAGAGCATTGTGAGGTGTGGAGTAGGAGGCTGGAGAGGATTGTGAGGTGTGGAGTAGGAGGCTGGAGAGCATTGTGAGGTGTGGAGCAGGAGGCTGTAGAGTATTGTGAGGTGTGGAGTAGGAGGCTGGAGAGCACTGTGAGGTGTGGAGTAGGAGGCTGGAGAGCATTGTGAGGTGTGGAGTGGGAGGCTGGTGAGCATTGTGAGGTGTGGAGTAGGAGGCTGGAGAGCATTGTGAGGTGTGGAGTGGGAGGCTGGAGAGCACTTTGAGGTGTGGAGTAGGAGGCTGGAGAGCATTGTGAGTTGTGGAGTAGGAGGCTGGAGAGCGTTGTGAGGTGTGGAGTAGAAGGCTGCAGAGCACTGTGAGCTGTGGAGCAGGAGGCTGCAGAGCACTGTGAGGTGTGGAGTGTGAGGCTGGAGAGCATTGTGAGGTGTGGTATAGGAGGCTGGAGAGCATTGTGAGGTGTGGAGTAGGAGGCTGGAGGGCATTGTGAGGTGTAGAGTGAGAGGCTGGAGAGCATTGTGAGGTGTAGAGTGGGAGGCTGGAGAGCATTGTGAGGTGTGGAGTAGGAGGCTGGAGAGCACTGTGAGGTGTGGAGTAGGAGGCTGGAGAGCATTGTGAGGTGTGGAGTAGGAGGCTGGAGAGCATTGTGAGGTGTGGAGTAGGAGGCTGGAGAGCATTGTGAGGTGTGGAGCAGGAGGCTGGAGAGCATTGTGAGGTGTGGAGCTGGAGGCTGGAGAGCATTGTGAGGTGTGGAGTAGGAGGCTGGACAGCATTGTGAGGTGTGGAGTAGGAGGCTGGAGAGCATTGTGAGGTGTGGAGTGGGAGGCTGGAGAGCATTGTGAGGTGTGGAGTGGGAGGCTGGAGAGCATTGTGAGGTGTGGAGTAGGAGGCTGGAGAACTCTGTGAGGTGTGGAGTGGGAGGCTGGAGAGCATTGTGAGGTGTGGAGTGGGAGGCTGGAGAGTATTGTGAGGTGTGGAGTTGAAGGCTGGAGAGCATTGTGAGCTGTGGAGTAGGAGGCTGGAGAGCATTGTGAGGTGTGGAGTAGGAGGCTGGAGAGCATTGTGAGGTGTGAAGTGGGAGGCTGGAGAGCATTGTGAGGTGTGGAGTAGGAGGCTGGAGAGCACTGTGAGGTGTGGAGTAGGAGGCTGGAGAGCACTGTGAGGTGTGGAGTGGGAGGCTGGAGAGCATTGTGAGGTGTGGAGTGGGAGGCTGGAGAGCATTGTGAGGTGTGGAGTAGGAGGCTGGAGAGCACTGTGAGGTGTGGAGTGGGAGGCTGGAGAGCATTGTGAGTTGTGGAGTTGTAGGCTGGAGAGCATTGTGAGGTGTGGAGTAGGAGGCTGGGGAGCATTGTGAGGTGTGGAGTGGGAGGCTGGAGAGCATTGTGAGGTGTGGAGTAGGAGGCTGAAGAGCATTGTGAGGTGTGGAGTAGAAGGCTGGACAGCACTGTGAGGTGTGGAGTAGGAGGCTGGAGAGCATTGTGAGGTGTGGAGTAGGAGGCTGGAGAGCATTGTGAGGTGTGGAGTAGGAGGCTGGAGAGCACTGTGAGGTGTGGAGTAGGAGGCTGCAGAGCACTGTGAGGTGTGGATTAGGAGGCTGCAGAGCACTGTGAGGTGTGGAGTGGGAGGCTGGAGAGCATTGTGAGGTGTGGAGTGGGAGGCTAGAGGGCATTGTGAGGTGTGGAGTGGGAGGCTGGAGAGCACTGTGAGGTGTGGAGTGGGAGGCTGGAGAGCATTGTGAGCTGTGGAGTAGGAGGCTGGAGAGCACTGTGATGTGTGGAGTAGGAGGCTGGAGAGCATTGCGAGGTGTGGAGTAGGAGGCTGGAGAGCATTGTGAGGTGTGGAGTTGGAGGCTGGAGAGCATTGTGAGGTGTGCAGTGGGAGGCTGGAGAGCACTGTGAGGTGTTGAGTGGGAGGTTGGAGAGCATTGTGAGCTGTGGAGTAGGAGGCTGGAGGGCATTGTGAGGTGTGGAGTTGGAGGCTGGAGAGCATTGTGAGCTGTGGAGTAGGCGGCTGGAGAGCATTGTGAGGTGTGGAGTGGAAGGCTGGAGAGCATTGTGAGGTGTGGAGTGGGAGGCTGGAGAGTATTTTGAGGTGTGGAGTAGGAGGCTGGAGAGCATTGTGAGGTGTGGAGTAGGAGGCTGGAGAGCATTGTGAGGTGTGGAGTAGGAGGCTGGAGAGCATTGTCAGGTGTGGAGTAGGAGGCTGGAGAGCATTGTGAGGTGTGGAGTAGGAGGCTGAAGAGCATTGTGAGGTGTGGAGTGGGAGGCTGGAGAGGGCTGTGAGGTGTGATTTAGGTTGAAGCGGTGAGTGAAGTATAGTGAGCAAGTTCAGTCAGGACAGGCACAGGAGCAGGTCCATGATTTTGTAAATTGTTCTTTTAAGGAGCATTTCAAGGTGAGTATGTTAGAAATAGTTCTGGTAGTTTCAGGTAAGGAGTTCCATGTTTTTTTCCTACTGACTATGAGTATAGGCTTTCTCCAGGGGATTTATTCAGTTTTTTTATGGTGAGATGTTTGTGTTCTGATCTAAGACTACTTTTAGGGAAATATATGCAAGAGCTGGGCAGGCTAATGGTTTGTGTATGACTTTATGTTTTGTTATAAGTTGAACTTAGGAGACGTGGAGGGGGAGTTCCAGCCAGCTAAGGGTATGTAGAATATTACCATGATGGGTAAAGGAGGATGAATTAGTAGCAAGCTTGGTTATTTCATTGTAGCAGCTTTCAAGTTTGTTTATGGAGGATTGTAAATTGTTTAGAATTGGAGCTCCATAGAGCAAGGAGGGCAGAAGGTAGGATTTAGCTAAAGTACTTGTGGGTGTGCTCAGAAAATGTTTGTTTCTGTATAGCATGACCAGTTTTTGATAGGTTTTCTTGATAATGTTTTGGATGTGGAAGTCAAATTTAAGATTATCATCAATTATGACTCCTAACAGTTTAGTATGCTGGACTAATTTGATTTCAGTGTCACTTGCAGAGAAGATTTTGAAAGATGCTCTGTTAGGGGTGTGAATTTTTGGGGTAAAGAGGAGGAGTTTGGTTTTCTTGGTGTTGAGTAAGAGTTGTGCTCCTGTAAGCCAGGTTTCAATGGAGATGAAAGAGCAAGGTGTACTTTCTTGGATGTGAGCTAAGGTTTTTAAAGAGCAGATGATGGTAGAGTCATCTGCAAATTTAATCAAGGTGCCTTCACAAGAAGATGAATGTAGCTTATGGGTAAAAATATGGAATAGTAGAGGGCCAAAGATAGATCACTATGGGTCTCCTGTGTAAGTGGGAAGTATGCAGAGATGGATCCTTGCCACTTTGCAACTTACATGTTGGCACGGTAGCTAGAGAAAGTACAGTTTTGTACCTACCATAAATGTAAATGTTCGAGTGCTAATACAGCTGCAGTCATAACAGATGGGTTCTCCTGCCGTCAGGCGGGTTCTCAGTCGGCCGAATTCCAAAGTCTAGGTCCGGCGTTGGTTGTCGTCACTTCTTCCCTGATGTCAGTGGAACAGGGGTATAAAAGAACCAGCCAACGTCATTTTCTTCAGTTTTTCTTGCCTCAGATGTCAGGTGCCCCCAGAAGGAAGGCAATACATAAATTTGTGTAATAAAGCAATGCCATATAATCGAAATACAATAGTGCAAGCAAATACATCATGAATGAATACCCCAATCAGGTTGCATGAGGAGGTGTTAGCCAATAGGCCTGTCCCAAGAGGGGAAGGAGGGAGGGAAACCTGGACTGCAGCTGTATTAGCACTCGAACATCTACATTTATGGTAGGTACAAAACTGTACTATGTTCATCGTGCATACAGCTGCAGTCATAACAGATGGGTAGAATCCCAAAGCTAAGAAAGGGGTGGTAGGCACTAGGTGGAACTAGGAGGAGCCAGAATGCCCTGCAAGACTGCAGTGGCAAAGCCCGCTCTAGATTTGGAGTATAATGGAAGGTGGTAGTGCTTGGAGAAGGTATGCACAGAACTCCAAGTGGCTGCTTCCAAAATATCTTTGGTAGGAACTCCTCTGAGAAAAGCTGCAGAGGTAGCCGTGGCCCTTCTGGAGTGAGATCTAATGCCTGTAGGTACAGCTTTGCCATAAAAAGAATAGCAAAAGCGTATGCAGTGGGCTATCCATTTTGAGATTGTCTGTTTGGAAATTGGTTTTCCTTGAGCTCCTACAGCATAGGACACAAAGAGCTGTTCTGATTTTCTGAAAGGCTTTGTTCTGTCCAAATAATAACGCAGTTGTCTGTGGATGTCCAAGGAATGCAGTAATCTCTCCCCTTTGTTTTGAGGATTAGGATAAAAGGTAGGTAAGTGTATAGCCTGATTCAAAGCTACCCTGAATACCACTTTTGGCATAAAGGACGGGTTGGTTCGTAAGGAAACTCTGTCCTGATGGAAGATGATAAAAGGTTGCACAGCCATGAGAGCTTGTAATTCCGATACCCTATGAGCTGAGGTAATAGCCAGAAGGAAAGCTGTTTTCCAGGACAAATATTGCAAATCTGGTGAGGCAGCTGGCTCAAAAGGAGGCAAGGTAAGCTTTTCTAGAATGAAATTAAAGGGACAATCCCAGGGATTTTTTGTTTTGATTCAGCCTTTGTTTACTTTTCAAGTTTGCCTTTCTGAGCATGCTCACCTGTGGTAGAGGGGGGTAGGGGAAGTGTGCCTGCAGGAAGCTTCAAAGGAGTTAGCCACATTCCATCTCAAATTGCAGCTCTACTGACAACAGCTTTCCATGTGAGCCATTCATTGGTCTAATCTGTGCATTTTATCCATTCAGAAAAGTAGCCTTTCAGACATTTTACGACCAGACTGCTGCTGCTACTCTAGAAAGCACAGCAGTAATGCAATCCTTATAAAGGGGCATTATTTTGTTTCTAAAATCAGTTGCTTGCTAGACTATTTTGTTTACCTTTTAGTGTAGTGTAAATCACATATTCACACAGAGTCAGAATTTTCAGACAAGCTTGTGTGCATACTGCTGGTTAGATTTCACAAACTTCACTGTTGGATGTTTATTACAGGAACTGCTTAGCATTTACAGTTTGTTGTTTTGTACTTCCCCTCCCCTACACAGAGACTATTAGTTGAATGACTGGTTTAGCATCAGCCTGAGATGCTATCTAGTCAAACTCAGACCTGCAGCCTTTGCAGCAGTGAAATTACATATTTAGTATGTGCTTGTTTTTTTTGTAAAACTTAGTGGAAAGCTTATCCCAACTTAGGCAATTGTATTTTCTTTTGTTTGCTTTTGTTTATGTTTGTTGCTACATGCTTTTTTCCCTTCACTGGTAATTATTTGTCATATGTTCTGCAACAGTGTTGCTTATTAGTGCATGTACTCATGCAGACATATGAGAGTTTCCCCACATTTCACAGGAAGCATTGCTTTGGACATTTTCGTATTGGAATCAAATCCACTGAGTTTCAAATATCATAAGATTCTAGAAGAATAAAATCTTACAATAAAAAAAAATGTCAGACAACTGTGAAACTGAATCTTGTTACTGTACTAAAAGTATTTTCCCATTAGGTGACACCCTTCATGAATCACTCGCAGTAACTGTCTGTATAATATGGATTCCATTCCACTGAATTTATTTTCTTTCTCTTTCCTGCATGGTGGTAAAATGTTTTGATCTTTCACTCTTTTGCTGAATATTTGACTGCAGTAGAGTTACACTGGTTACCATTTGAAAGTTGAGGTAAATGCAGTCTCTCTATTTCCCTATCTGTGTGCATAAGCATGTATGAAATATGTAATCTAAGTTTATATTCATGTAATTGTAAAACCACAGCCTTGTTATGTCTTAATGACCGGCTTGTAATTCAAGGCATTCTTGAATGTCAGTCAAATTTGTATATGCTGGATATTTAATTGTTGTTGTTTGTATTTCAGCTTTTTCCCGGTAAGGGGTCACCACAGCAGAACTCCGGCCCGCTAATGATTGGCAGTAGATTTTTACAAAATGCCGAGGTACCAGCTTAATGCCCAACCTTCAGCAACGGCATGCACATTTACACACGCATGTCTTTCGAACGCTACCCAACCGCGGGGAGGACATGCAGACGCCACACAGAAGGCACTCCCAAGCCAAGAATCGAATGGGAGAACCTCTTGCTGTGAGGTAACAACGCTACCGCTGTACCACCGCGGAATCATGCTGGATATTTAATAATGTGTGTATTTTATTATAGGTTCATAGGTTCATAGGTTCATACTAGGCTATCTGCCCGAGGGCATTTACAAGCCTAGCCCATAGTTTTGTGGCTTAAGCCACCCCTTTAGTATGGGGAACTATACCCATTATTTTGCTGTGCCTCTGTCGAGCAGTGACACTGAGGTAATCCCTGGGGTATATCTGCGATCTCCCATCCATTGGTCAAGATTTCTCTTGAACAAGGCCAGCGAGGTGCTCTGCCTCACATATACCGGGATTTTGTTCCACAGCATAGGGAGTCTTTGGGTGATGAATCCATCCCTCCAGCACGTCCTGTTAATAGCCGTGTCGAGGTTTAAGTCTCCCGCCCTTGTGGCTCTGACGGATCTAGATTTTTTGAGGTGAAGCATATTCATCAAATCTGGGTTTGACATGGCCTTGTATGTTAGGCAAAGGTCACCTCTGAGCAAGCGGTAAGCGACTGAATAGAGCTGGAGTTCTTTCAGTCGGGCAGCGTAGGACAGATGTTTGAGACCCTTTATCCTTTTGGTGAGGAACTTTTGTGGCCTCTCCAGCTGCTGCAAGTGTCGGGTCAGATACATTCCGAATGGGGCATTGTACTCAATCATTGGTCTGATGAGTGATGAGTATAGGGAGACTATGACCTCCCTTGATCTAGATGAGAATCCCTTCATGATAAGGTGGGCAATGTAGAAGGTCTTCCTAACTACTTTAGCTACATGGGTGTCGAATGACAGACTACTATCAACCTGGGTCCCCAGGTCCCTGATAACTTCTTCTGTGCTCAGTGGATTGCCACCTATTTGGTAGCTAGGGGTAACCTTGTTTTTCCCGAAGGGTATGACTATGCATTTTTGGCATTTAACTTTAGGCCATGGCTCTGGCACCAGTTATCCGCTTCTGTGAGACCCTTCTGAAGGATATCTGTGTCAGATGTGTTTTCTACTATGGCGCCCAGTTTGCAGTCATCTGCAAACTTTGTCAGCCATAACCCTCCTGTGTTTGCTTGTACTGGAAAAGTAGATGCCAAACAAGAGTGGGCCCAGGACTGAGCCCTGTGGTACACCACTTGTGACAGGCTTTGAGTCTGACATGGCGCCAGCAACTCTGACCCTGTGGGTTCTGTCACTCAGCCAGTTTGCAACCCATCTTGTGATGTATGGGTTAACATTTAAGCGGATGAGTTTTTCAATGATACCCGAGTGGGGTATTGTATCGAAGGCCTTCGCCAGATCGAGGTAGGCTGTATGGACTGCCTTTCCCTCATCAATGGCTTTGGTGACTGTTTCGAAAAAGTCAACCAAGTTTAGAAGGCATGATCTGCCTTTGACAAAGCCAAACTAGGATGGATCCAAAGTCTGCAAATTCCCTATGTCTTTATTTATGAGGTCCATTATGATCCTCTCCATGGCTTTGACCTTTGTATGCAGTGACCTACTTGTTGTAGGCTGGATATGTAATAATGCGTGCATTTTATTAAACCTTTGTATGCAGCGCACCTACTTGTTGTAGGCTGGATATGTAATAATGCGTGTATTCTATTAGGCCTTTGCATGCAGTGCACCTACTTGTTTTAAGGGTATACTTCAACTGTAATATTGGAATTCACATAACTTTTCTCAAACTTGCCTTTTTTTGCAACTTAAATGGCTGTTTTGATGAGACCACTTACCCCCTTATCAAGATGGGAATAGATAAATTAAAGAAATAAATGCATATGCCATGTCATTATGTGTTTATCATATGCATTGCTTTGGTTGATTAAAATGGATTTGCTCTATATCTTTATGTTGTTATAAATATATATATATATATGTGTGTGTGTGTGTTTTCATTTATTTTCTTATTTGACATTTGTTATCCAGGTTAGTAAACTGAGCCAAAGGCCCATTTCAGTGGAGACCCATAAAAAAAGGCTAAAAGAAAATGCACACACGCACACGCACACGCACACACACACACACACACACACACACACACACACACACACACACACACACACACACACACACACACAAACACACACACACCTGTCTCTGAATTTGTTTGTGTCTCTGTTTATATACACAGATGTACACACACCTGTACATGTGGTGTGTTCATGGATATATATACATGCAGACACTCATTCACTGTCATGCAGGAGGCATTTTGACTAAGGTGACAGTATAGCTGCTCCTTACAACATTCATGTCACTGACCCTTTATTGCTAGTTTTACAAGTAACTGTTTTTTTTTTCCATTCGTCATATGCCACTTGACAACAATATCAAAAATGTGGCTCAGACTACAGAAACTACAGATCTACAAGCTTAACTAGCCTTATCTGTAAGGCCATGGAACAAATCATCATGCACCCTATAAATAAGGACATAGATGACCTCCATATCCTTAATCTGACACATTTGCTTTTGTCAAAGAGATCATACCTGTTAAACCTGGTAGACTTCTTCAAAAGCATCACCAAGTTGGGGCATAAATGAAGGCCAATCTGTGCATACAACCTACCTTGACTTAGCAAAGGCCTTCAATACACTCCCACATTCGGTCATCACTGATAAACTCTCCCAGTTGAATATAAACTTTTATGTTGTCAGGTGGGTTGCTAACCATCTCACTTTCAGATAACACTCAGTCAAAATTGGGGACTTTACCTCGACCAGTAGAGCTGTCAGCAGTGGGGGGTCAGTGCTGTGCCCCCTATTGTTTAGAATATACTTCTCAGAACTTCAGGCCAAAACTGAGGGCCTGTGTCTAACTTTGCTGATGACTGCAAATTAGGTGTAATCATTTTATGCCCAGAAGATGTCAATATACTTTTAGAAGGACTTACACAAATGAATGATTGGTGTCAAAGCCATGGACTCAAACTCAATGCTAAAAAATGCATTATCATCCCATTCGGTAAAAACAATATCCATGCAGACTACCATACAGATAATAACACCCTAAGTAACAACTCAGCACTGATAGAACTGGGAATGCAAGCTGACTGTAGCCTAATCTTTGACCACCATGTGTCTACTGTGGTAAGGAAAGCATTCTACATTGCTCACCTCATTAGCAAAGGCATTGCCTCAAGAGCAAAACAGGTCATAACTCCCCTGTACTCGACCCTCATCAGGCCAATAACTGAGTACAATGCTCCCTTTGTATGTACCTCACCTGGCACCTGCAGCAACTTGAGAGACCCCAGAGATTTCTAACCAAGAAAATTACAGGGTCTCCATCACATGTCATGCATTGACAGACTCAAGTCATTGTCACTGTACTCACTAGCATACAGACTACTTAGAGAAGACTTGTGCCTGGCCTATAGAGGAATCTCAGATCCAAACCTAATCGAAATGCTGCATATCCGCAAGACTAATGGGATAAAGGTCACTTGCTCCAGGCACCTTTACCTGGCCTGCGACATAAATAGAACCTGCTGGAGAGACATATATGTCTCTGAGATTGCCTCATGAATAGGAAACCAGTTCACATCAAACAGAGCCCCTCTATGAGTCTGTTTATGTGTATTCTGGATGACTGGATGGGAAACCATAAATTCCTTGCCACAATTTCACCTATGATCCTCCTAGATATGTGCAGCCATTGTTAACTAAGATTTTGAGTTTAGGCTAGATCCTTTATATTGGGTTTCTCTAGTATTACTTCGGGTACACATGGGTAGGCTTGTAAAGACCTTTGGGTCAGTATCCGAGTAACCACCTATGAACCTATCAAGTAACAAGAGTATTCTTTACTTTAGTCACCTACGTTTTTAGAGATCGGAATCTTACTTGAGTGTTGGCACACTGTCATACTGCACTGGATTTTTTTTTCAGGATAACTGTTGCCATATCACTAAGAAGTGGGTTGGGAGAGGTACTTAGGAGAAAGCAAGCTCAGCAGCAGGTGGCCAAGAGTAATTACATGTAAACATGAATTGCCACTACATAGTTGGAGTTATTCCTGGATATACAAACAGAAGGCAAACCAGGCACTCCCAACTCAAAATCGGAAAACAGATGTATAGTTCAGGCAGGGAGCAATCAACAAAAAGGGTGAGGTGAGGAATACTTGAACATTCTACACTATGTTGCTTTCACAGTGAGGTCAATTCAAAAGAGCGGCACTGTAAACAGCAGCAGTACCAGTGTGGATACAAATTCATTCACAGGATCAGTGGATGTACTAGAAACAGCACCAGTACCAGTGTGGGTACAAATTAATTCACAGTATCTGTGGACATACTGAAAACAGCACCATTACCAGTGTGAATACAAATTCATTCACAGTACAGTGGCTGTACAAGAATAACAGATAATTAACACCCACAGTAATGGTAATTAGATGGCTTACAGAAGGGTACTACAGCAGTTAGAGACACCAGGAAGTTGCCAGGTTGTCCAGTTGTCTGGCTCATAGCAATAAAACAATGGAGGGCACACACTCTGCTACTGTTAGAGGCTGAATAAAACAAGTTGAAGGCAGCATTATACCTGGCAAGCTATCAGCTGGCTGTACAAAACCATGGGGAGGCAGTGTGAGCCTTTTGGGACAAACTCCAAAATACATGTCATCAGTAATACAACAGATTGCTTCTCATAGCCTGTTGTTTATCAGCCCTATGTAGAGAATTTAGGTGGTCAAAATAAGAATATTCTAAGGATAAATAGGAGCAACTTATGACTGTTCAGGGTGTGAAGCACCAGTGGCTGGCTCCAGCCTCAGGGGACCACAGAATAGAATGTAGTGCAATGGGTACAATGTTACCAAACGCTGTGACTACAACAAAGAAGTCCACTCACACATTTTCATCATAGAATGGCACTTAAGAAGGAATAGTTTTCTGCCATGAGAAGGGTACCCTGTTTATCCAGCTTCAGGTGAGGCCTGTATTCAAGAAAACAGTGGAGTGGTGAAGCTTATACCCCAAACATATAACCCTCGCTCAGTTAGATTCCACACTCATTTAGCTTAGCTGCAGCTTCTCATGTGCAGTGCGCAAGGACATCATGGGACAACATCAAGAAATTAGGAAGATGGTAGTACAATGCTTTTGAAAGATAGCTGAAAAATAACCACTTTTACCACACCTAACATTATTGTTTTTTATTTTCAGAAACTGGGTATTACCTGTAAGATATATATCATACCTTTCAACAATACTTTGTTGACTGGAGATTCCTGCATGTTTGATCACCTGGAACCTTGTTCTTGCTCTTCCATGTGAATGGAAACACCTGTCTTATATATCAGCTCCTGGAACATGCTGACATTACCTGCGACGTACTATGGTATCAAAGGCATAATGTAAAATTTGAGTTAAAGCCCGAATTATGATATTTACACTTAGGCCACAAAGTTTGCTAAGATGTACACTCCTCCACAACCCTTAATGTTGCCTACTATTCATGGTGATACTTATATCAAGGGTTCAAATGGTATTTTTGAAATGTGCAGTTCTTGCTCTGTATGCCATTCTTCAGCAGACAGACTGCTGTCCATCCATATGGTACATGGCCATTTCGACCTTGCTTGACCTCTACAGCTATACAACATGCACACTACCATGAACACCAACAACAAAGACTGTAATCTTTTATAGACAGAAATGGAAAATGGCTGTCACAACAGATTTCTATCACAAGAAATCCTATACTTACTGAATAAAACTTCCTGTGCATGTCAAGCAATACTAGACATGCCCCCGGATTCATGAAGCTCGGCGCAAGGCCGGCATAAGGCTTGCACTGGCAGTGCAGTGTATAACCGGCGTAGCAGCGCCACATGCATAGTAATGAGTGTGCGCCACAACCACGTGCAGAGGGCACGTGCGCGAGCCCAAGTAGGATGCCCCCGTAGGCGTGGCCAAGCCGGCAGGCAAGGAGCAACCTAAAGTGCTGACTGTCACAGGCCGCCTGCAATAGTAACCGCACCAACCAGTGTCCGTGGATAATGAAACGTACGCAGAGTATGCAACATAGTACCCGTCCACACAAATGGAGAACCAAACATTAATCCACGAAGTCCAAATTGTACCCGTCCATGGAACAAAGGATACGCGGAATACCGTGTCCGTCATGCAATGCACTGTCAGCAGGCATACCCACTGGAGATGTACTGCATCATGTCAGCGCCCCACACCTACACACGAGTAGCCCCATGGGCATGGTCACCAGCAGTCCCACAGTGGTAGTGAGAGTACACAGCTGGGCAGTCATGTCCATATAACAACCAGAAAGAAACCAGATATCCTAAACACAGACAAACACGTGCATAGCAACATGTGCTAGACCCAGCAACGTACCCGTCGCATACACATAGGATGGCGTATGCCGAAGCGGAATATCCAGAAGCAGAACCCATGCATGCAAATGTAATACACAACAGCCCCGTCATAGCACGTAACCCGCACCCATGTACGACCGTCCACCCAATCCAGCTAGCAGCCTTGCACAGCTGCACACCTACACACAGCGGGTATACCCCAAATGTAGTAGGAAGTATTGTCCTAGGCAGTGACATGCATGCAAATATGTACCCCACATGTCAACATCCCACCCCAGGTACTGATATCCAAATGGCCGCATGTGAATGTGTCGGCAGAATGCGTACATCCCGCATGTGGTATGGACCTGTCGAAACCCCATAGGTGTTCACACGCCACGGTGTCCATAACTGTACACATCTGGACAAAGCAGTATGTGCAGCCACTGTACCGATGATTAGCTATGCAGACATGTCAAACACAATACACAGGGCGGAACAGCCGTCCACCAAGCAGGTCACCCCAGCAGGGTGCCACATGCACAGAAGGTCAAGGTGGGACATCACACAGATATTTGTGGTGCCGTATGGCAAAACACCCATGGCCAATGCAAAGGATTGAATAACACGTATATGCCCAGATGAATGGGTATGTCATAGCATGGGAATAGCCTAAGCTATCCAACATAATAGTCATACGTACCAGATACAAAATGCCAGTAACACGCAGTAGTAATGCAGGAAGTCATACACGACTGTGGCAATATCACAGGACATATGGCACATGTCAAGTGTCAACGCAGGACACAAATGTCCAGAATGGGGCCCCCTGCAAAGAGGAACACGTGCAAACCCCACCCACCACTGACGTATCGGCAGTAGAAACACAACCCAAACACACACCAACACCACCGTCCAACCCATGATAGCAACGGAGGCCGGACAAAGACCACCACGATGTGTGCACAAACAGGGACACAGGTAACCGGTGCTCCGACAACCCCCCACAGGCCACAGAATAATAGTATGGACATACGCATGTAATGCTGCGAAGGATGTGTGGTAGTCCTCAGTATCACAGAGGTAGGTACACAGATACACTGTAACCAACCATGACATATGTGCACTGTACACATCATACCTGCAGGTAATACATAGTTCAGTCATGTGCCACATAAATATCCACGTATGAATGAGGACAGGGATAGACAAGTGTGAATGGGACAAACGCAGAACGTGGCATATGTATGATAACCGGCACCACCCACAGCATTGTATGCCAATAGCAGAAGCTATTGTTGGTTGTCCAAACACACGTGTCTGTACACACGGAATACCATAGCAATAACCCACGCCCGGATGTGGGTAATGCTGGATATACCCACGGTAGACGTGGTGCGGTCCCGAGGCCAATGCCCGAGGGACCACACAAAGGCAATCGTGGGTAAATACAGCAGTACCCACACCCAGACGTGGGTTATTGCTAGTATGCCATATCATCTAGGGAAAGAAACTATAAATTCCCAGACATAATGGCACAGCATAATGCCTGTTCACTGCCCATCTGCAGATATCTGGCACCCGCGGCGGTGCGGACGTACTGCGCGAGATGTCCGTTGCCAATGTCGACACTGTCTCGCTATGTGAAACAAAGTCAACATAGCAATTCAATACAAAACAGTGACGGAGAGCCCAATGTCCCCATTGCTGTGCTGTACAACCTGTTCCGCCATGTTAAATGTGTGTAGCAGAGCGGGACTGCCCCAAAGTAAGCAACGGACATGTCCGTGGCTCAGTTAAAGCTGTCACTCAATGTTAAACCCATGTAACATAGCGAGACAGGTTATAAATACCGAGGTATACTAATGGAAATAGGTCCGGGCGACCGGACCGTGTGCCATTACTATAACACGATCTACAACGGGCACGCCGGCCAATCAGCGTGCACGGTTAGGAATAATGGGGGGGGTTATGGTATAATAGACATGGACAAACCGTGCCCATGTGACTTGTCTGACATTCGTACACGGTCAGGGCAGTTCCGTACACTAGGTGGACAAGACCAAACCCAAAGCACCACAGGAACACCCTGACAATCGAAGGCCTGTATACATTGGGGCTATAAGCCCCCGTGATCCGAATATCCCTGCGGTCACGACATATGCATCCTGGGTCATGAGCAGTAGGGAATAGGGAATGTGTAACATGTAGTACCGCACTTTTCCTAGCAGGAGAATGGATGCCTGTGACGTACGTGAGTGCGGGGGGGGTGGGGGGAATATGTTAATGTAGCTATGTACCATGGGTATGCATATAAATGAGACAGAACAGGTTGGTGGCAACACACGATGCATCGGAGACCATCCAGGTGCCAGTAACCGTAGGCAAGACTGCTCTGCAGTTTGCAGCATGTTACATGCCACCCTCTCAAACTCAGGTACATCACACAGCTATCCTGAAAACACTGGAGGGGATAAATGTATCTCCAAACACCATCATACTGGGTGATTCCAACTATCCAAACATAGACTGGGATCACTAATCAAGCCCCAACACTATAACCCAAAGGTTCCAAGAGTTCATACACTCAAATGCCATGGAACAACTGGTCACCATCCCCACAAGTGGAGACAACATACTAGAACTCATCATCACGAACATGAGGTCACACTGTTCAACACCAGAAGTATACCCATCATTGGTGAGATCAGATCATGAACTAATCTCAGTGGGAGTCCACATCCCACCCACACCCCAGATAGAAAAACAAACAGTGAAGACCTTCTCAAATGCCGACTTCACATTTCTAAGGACTGGTGTGGTCTCTTTCAAGGCCCCCAAGCTAGCGGACACCATTACCCAAGCCGCTGTATCACTTACAAATGCCTTCTACCAGCACCTCCAGGACTGCATGGATCAGGCAATCCCAAACAAAACAAAGACTCTTTGTAAAACAGGCAAGCATCCAGTCTGGTGGACCCCAGCCATAAACAAGCTCTACAACAAAAGGAAGGAGCTACTACAAGATAGAGCGAAATCCGTAGAAGGGAAGACACCCCTGCTCATTATGAGTAAAACACTGGGTTCCCCCATACAATCATCCAAGGCAAGTTTTGAGAGTAAACCCGCTCAGGACTCAAGGGACAATCATGAGGCCTTTTTTACCTATGTTTGACACCTGGGAGGGAGCTCCCAGATATGCTCAGAATTAGTTCGGAATGATGTAAATATCACTGAACCTACAGACATTGCCAACATACTGGCTGACAGGGTTCAGTGCGGATTTCTCCCCCCCTCCCCCCAACTGGAGGGGTATCTACACGAGAGGATTGTAGCCCCCCAAACATCTCCAATACTGGGGTGAGAACTGCTCTATCCAAGGCGGAAAACACTTTATCCATGGGACCAGATGGTGTCCCCAGTTGTGTGCTCCATGAACTCAATGAGGAATTACACCCGCAGTTAGGGCAGCTGTTTAATCTTAGCCTCACCTCAGGATATGTGCCCAAGGAGTGGCATACGGCAATGGTGGACCCACTTCACAAAGGAGGTGCCACCACCAACCCCGGAAACTACCATCCCATCAGCTTGACAAGCCTGGTCTGCTAAGCTATGGAGAGGATCATAATGGGAATAATAAATGAAGACATAGGGGACTTGCAGATGTTGGATCCAATCCAGTTTGGCTTTGTCAAGGGAAGATCATGCCTTTTAAACTTGGTTGACTTTTTCAAGACAGTCACCCAGGCCATTGACGTGGGCAAGGCAGTCCACACAGCCTACCTTGACCTGGCAAAGGCTTTCGACACAATACCCCACTCAGGTATCATTGAAAACATCACCAGCTTAAATGTGAACCCATACATCACAGGATGGGTTGCAAACTGGCTAAATGACAGAACACACAGGGTCAAAGTTGCTGGTGCCATGTCACACTCCAGAGCTGTCACAAGTGGTGTCCCACAGGGCTCAGTCCTGGGCCCACTTTTGTTCAGCATCTACTTTTCAGAAGTACAAGCAAACACAGGAGGATTATGGCTGACAAAGTTTGAAGATGACTGCAAACTGGGAACCATAGTTGGAAATCCATCTGACACAGACATCCTTCAGAAGGGTCTCATAGACACAGATAACTGGTGCCAGAGCCATGGCCTTACGTTAAACGCTAAACAATGCATAGTCATACCCTTCGGGAACAACAGGGTTACCCCTAGTTCTCATCTAGGTGGCAATCCTCTAAGCGCAGAAGAGGTTATCAGGGACCTGGGCACCCAGGTTGACAGTAATATTTCGTTTGACACTCACGTTGCCAGAGTAGGCCTGGGGCAGATCCTGCTATTAGGACAGAGGTGTGACCTGGTAGTGTCAGGGTGCTGATGTGGGCTTTGACCCTGTTTTCTATTACAGCACTGATATCTACATTCTCTATACTGTGTGGGTTTACACTGCATGCATTTATACTTCTGGCATTGGGTAGCATTACATCTAGGTTACTATCCCTTGTGGTACCTATGAGGTAGGTTTGTGTTTTTTGTGGTTTATGATTGGTGAGGGTGGATGTTAGTCGGGTCCTCAGGTGTGCATATGGTACATGGTATTACATTACTTCTTACATGGCATTCATGCCTCAGGTGGTGCTGCAGGGCTGCCTCTGTCGGATGCACATACTACACTCCCTGTACATGTTTGGAAGCAGGTTGTGTCATGTTAGGCATCCCTGTTACTATATGAGTGAGTCAGAGTGGGTATCAGTCCCAGTGTTCCTACTGACCAAGGGTATGTGCTATGCGTTGCCTCTTTGCCAAGGCCAGGGCATACTGGGCATGCCTCCTTCTGCCTACTGGGACAAGGTCAGGTTGTTCCTCCTCCGAGTCACCCTCTGCCTGTGGCGGCCTTGGCAATGGTGGGGGGATGTTAGGCCCAGCCCTGTGTTGGTCCTGCTGCAGCTGTTTCCGCAGGATCATATTATGTAGCATAGCACATATCATGACCATTTGGGTACATGTAGTTGGTGTGTACTGCAAGGCTACACCAGATGTGTCCAGACACTGGAACCGTGACTTCAGCAGCCCAAACGCACGCTCTATGACATTACGTGTTTGTGCGTGTGCCTCATTATGGCATTCCTGTTCAGGTGTGTGTGCATTTCTGATGGGTGTCATCAGCCACGGCAGTGCATAACCTGCATCCCCCACTAGGTGTCCGTGTGGGAAGTCCCCACTGGAAAATGATTGGTACAGCTGCGTCAGATGCCAGATGTGGGAATCATGGTAGCTCCCAGGGCAGCCAGCACACACATTCATTATTATGCCCTGGGCATCACACACGACCTGGCAGTTGATGGAGGGGTATCCCTTGCGGTTAATGTAGACTCTACCCTGCTCACCAGCTGGTGCTTTGATGCGTACGTGCGTGCAGTCTATTGCACCCAGCACCTCAGGGTATCCCGCTATTTGCTGGAAGAGACGCATATTGCTGGCCACAACCTCACGGTCATTAGGGACATATATATGATCACCGACATGTGCTGACATGGCATCCAGGAACTGGTGCAGTACCCTGGAGGCTGATGGCTGTGATATCCCCATCATATCACCAGTTGGTCTCTGGAAGGTACCTGTTGCTAGTATTCTTAGGCCAACACATACCTTGGTTTCCACTGGGATGGGTTCCCCTCTGTTGGTTCTGTGTGTGAGATGTGGCCTGCACAGCTCAACAATCTGCTGCAGAAGGTCTCTGTCCACTCTGTAGCGCTCTACTATCTCCAGCTCATGTAACCCATGGTAGGTGACCCTGGGCCTGTATACTCTTCTCCTTCTCCTCACTCTGGGTTGTCTGTCAGCATCTGCATTGTCAACACCCTCAGCAATTCGCCTTTGCCTGATTATAACAGCTATGGCAGCCCCTAGCATTTCTGCTCTGAGTTCAGCTTTTTTCATTTTTCAATTCTGATAGCTTACTTTCTTGCAGTATCTCTTGTGAGAAACACCCTGCACTGCTCTTTGCAGTGTTTTAAGTGCTGGGTTGGGCTTCTAGTCTTCCTGCATAATTGCCTGCTTCCAATTGTTTCCACCAATTAACTCCAGCAGTATCCTCTGGCAGTTTCCATGTATTTTGGTTGTTTCCTGTTTCCTCTCTGTTTCCTGAAGGGGAGCAATGTGCACACCAGCTTAAACACGCTCACAGTCACTTAAACGCACGCACACATCCCTACACGGTGTTACACGCGCGCACACATCCTTACACGGTGTGAACTAGGCTGATTCATGTTAAAACGCACGCACACTGCCTTACACACGTGCACGCCCGCGCAAACCATTGTAAACGGTTTGCAACATGCTCCCATATGTTGAAACTGCCTTACACGCGCGCATGCACGTATTTCAAGAAACTTTGAGTGTAGGGATAGCGTATTTCTTGACTTTCCTAGTGTTCTGTTGGGACACACCTCCCTCCCTGATGTCTGTCTGTCATCTGTTACCTTACATTGCCCTCCAATCTGGTACGTTTGTTTCTATCCTTCCCCCCCGTGATGTCACCTACCTCATACTCTGTTCCTCCCCCTTCTCTAACTCTTACACTACTCAGAAAGTGCTCATTACCTATGTGGCAGTGTGATTCAGTATTGTAACCCTCATTTACATAGGATTGCCTAGTAATGCTTAGTTACATGTCTTACACGGAGCTTCCCCCCCTTGACAACCACTAAACGGAGGCCATATTGTTTTTGGTCTGCAAGTCCCTCCATTGACATTCCATGTAATACATAAATCCCACAATTGTGGGCTTATAAGCTTCGGTTTTTAGTTTTAGGTAGCGCACCCCGTTTGCGCGGGTGTGCACTGCAGTTAAACCTCAAAATCCCGTGAAAAAAAAAAAGTTATATAACATATTTTTGCAACAGTTTTTCATGCCAATGGCCACATATTTGGCCATTGGCATGCTTATTGAAACAAATGCACCCTTTATTTGGAGCTGACATAGTTCAGTTTTTAATTTTGCAGTAATGTACTCAGTTGTCAGCTGAGTACATTTCTGCAGCTAACACGTCCGTTACACGGACTGGTTTCTGCTTCGTGGATCGCTCAAATACCTCATTTGCATATCTTTGAGCTGCAAATGAGGTATTGAGCATTTCCACGCCCAGTCCGTGTAAGAGACGTGTTAGCTGTCTCTTACACGGAGGTTTGGGCTGTTCCTGAATCGGGAGGCTTACACTACTCTTGAACTCCGTGTAAGCCTTCCTGAATCTGGCCCTCTGTTCCCTCTGCCAGACTGCAGAACTCATCCCGTATTAGAAGACATATTTTGTGTGGAGCATTCCAACAGGAAAACATTCCTATTTTTTAAAAATAAACTGATCCACCTATTAGAAGAGAGATCTCCGGCCACAGCTGCCTTAATAATTTTCATATACAGCTATCAGGTTACAAAGCATACTTTTGTCTTCTTTCTAAATTGTCTTCTTTCTAAAATTCCCTCAAGAAGGCTATGGCTGCAAAGCTTTCAGTCAGTTCACCTTTTGTTGAAATTTCAGTCCTCAAACAGTCCATCAAAGCAGGTCAACACTAAACAATCACATATCCACAGCTTTTGAGACGGTGCTTCAGTTATTTCTTTCCTAAACTCATTCCAGTCACTCTTTCATTTTCTTGTCATGTTTTTCAAACCTTTTATGTCTATTAATGCCCTTCTAGTATCAGCCAAATTTGCATTTTCTCTTTTGATGTTTTTTGAATGGGCACACCATTGCACATACACGTTGATATAGTAAATAACAAAACAAGCAACGTGCTTTAGTTTATTCATAAAATATAACATCCCAACATACAGGGCTGCTAAAAGCTCAGAAGACAGTACACAAAACTGTAAAGGATGGTAGAAAAAGTATTTAGTTTCAACAGTAAAACGTAACATTAGAAATCTATAAGGCAACAATTATGGCTCTGTCTCCTGAAACACACCAGAGCTGCCAATTACAAAATCTAATAAAACCTAAGCTACCCCTGTTGTCTTTGACAAGCACATAATAAATTAAATAAAAGGCAATATGAAGACGTCATGATTTTTCTGATGAACGTAATCAATAAACTTAACTAGCCCGAAGGTTATATTGCCTTTTATTTGATTTATACTGTAAATGAGATTTCTGAGAACAACTTTGTAGAATGTCTCTGTCTTCCTCTCGTAGCATTTTTGTCTGTCTCTATTGGCTGCTAACTATGCGATCATGCTTCTGGATGGCATGACATTTCTATGTCTGACATTTTGCCAGACTGTGGAAATGACCATTTTCTGCCACGACAGTGTGTGTGTGTGTGTGTGTGTGTGTATTCTTTGTTCATCAAAGATAAGGTAACCTGATGAAGCGCATTGTTAGATGCGTGAAAGCGCTTGTTTTATTTCAATAAAATAATATTTGCTGCTATCGTGGAGGCTTCGGTGATTTATTGAACAAATTGTTCATCAAAGATGCGCTGTCCATTACCTGAACATAAAAGGGAATAACAAGATATCACAAATGATAAGCAAATATTATTTATTTATTTATTTGAAATTATTTATTGAGAAATCCCAACCAGGTATAGTATCTTTGGTACTTTTCCATTATCGGCGAAACTGTAATGCAATGATCACTAGCCCTGAAGCAGAAAAGTAAGAGACGGAGAACTTCCGCAAAACGTACCCTGAGTACATGGGAACTTTCTACTGATGTTCGCAGTTCTCAAAGTTATTTCAGTTCTTTTCTGCTTCAGGTATAACAAAGAAGCAACTGAACAATTTTAGTGCCACACCTAACTCTGTTTCACATATGACAGGAAATTTCTTGTCCTCGCAAAGTTATTTACACAAAGAATGTATAATGTAAACCTTCCCCTTTTTATATCAACACGTGCATGCCCTGAAAGAACTCACCAGAATTTCACGACTACAACTGGAACAGCATGTAAGGCAAGCAGATAGTATACTGAAATGGAAGGGAGAAACGCAAGTGACAGTCATTAAAATGAAAAACAAAAAAAAAAACGGCCAAAAATCATGGAAATTCAAAGACAGTTTGCACAGTTAAGAACTACGGCCAAGAAACACTGCATTCACAAAAACAGTAACTTTAGGACGGGTCCATTCAGTGAAACTGGCTGTTCATTGCTCAAGTATACACTTAAACACATTGGCAAATAAATAAAAAATATATATTATTAAAAAAAAAACGAACCAGTTAACCAACATAAGACGTTTGAGAAAATGTACAGACTGACCAGCTGAATATGTATTTGGAAGAAATATGAAGCTATGAAGATAGGCTTAACAAAGCTGAAAGTCCAGTAGCAAGATAGGAACACAAAGCAAAAGCGCTCTTGCCATTAGAAGCCAAAACAGGTTTGAAACTGAAGCTATAAATGATGTTTCCTAGAAAACTGAGACTGTGGGTGGGAACCTGAGTGATGAGGTAGAGTGAGCGTTACTTGCTGTGCTGTAAGTTGGACCCGAATTTTAAACTCTGTGATTGTCCCTTTAAGCAGGGAACATCACTTATAGGTAGGGAATGGAACTCGATTTGCAATAGTGAGGACAAATCAAAGGGATATAGAAGGGAAATATAACAAAAGAAGGTAGATTTCTGAAGAAATATATGAAAATATTTGGTGTGGATGTGAATTCAGTAGTAGGAAATCAAGAGAGAATTTACATATTATTCCCCAAAGTATAATAGTTAGGCTAGACTAGATAGAAATAATATTTTGCAGGAACATGTGCATTTGATTGAAAGCTTCAACACACATCCAATAATTATTTCAAATTGTGCACTGATAAAAAAACAAAATAAAAATCCAGGGTAATGAAGTAAAAATGAGACACTGGTGTTTTCCCCCTACCTGTTTAAAAGAGAAGAATTTAAGGAATTGGTACTTAATTGGAAATTATTTGAGAGTTATTAGGAAGGGTCGACATATCTTCACAAGTTAGAGCTAGTGAGTGGGATAAAATGAAAACTGAGTTTAAAGACAGGGTAGAAATAAGAGAGAAAGAGATATGCTTAAGAAGTAATAGGAATTACTTAAAGGGACTGACATATATTAAAGTATTCCACCAAAAACGCTGTATGCAACAACTGAAGAAACGAATAATTAGACGGAACTCAGTCCAAGCTACTGTAAGAAGGCTGTGAGTGATACTGGACTCGAATAGGATGTAAAAAAAAAACAAATTTAATGCACAAAAATGCTAGAAAAGCTCATACACTTCAATAAAATGACGTAGTTTTTAAAAAACAGTGGTAAGCGCTTTCATCTGCTACATGCAGACTTCATCACAGATGACACAATCAGTACTGCTGTTTTTAAATACTTTTAGGCGCCAACTTTCAAACTGCAAAAATTCATTTAAGCCTTGCATCTACATATTAAAATGCTCTGCATACATTTAAAGAGCCAATCCATCAATTGTTTAAAACAAATAGCACACGACAAAGTCATAACACTGATTCAATATCTTATCAGAGGCATACATTGTCAATCGACTCATATCCAGTAAATATATTTAAATATCTACCTGAGCTGTAACTGAACTAAACATCCATTTAACATACACTTATAAAGACAAGCCTAGCTCATATGAAAACTAGATATATTACTCTGTACCTAAAAACTGTTTGCACCCCATATGTGTACGTTTGATGTGAAAACATGCTGGTTGTAAAATAAGTAACATCATGCCTACAAACTAAACTATATATAAAATAGATTACAACATACTCAGCAATACCTACAACTAAGCTCTCATGTATAAAATATGTAGCAAATACCACTGAATCTTATATGCAAACGCATAATATAATAAAATATTTTATATAAGATATTGTATAAAAAATATAAACAATATATATATATATATATATATATATATATATATATATATATATATATATATATATATATATATATATATAGATAGATATACACACAACCGTCTTTGCTGGCTTATTTCAATAACAAAAATGGTTTTATAGAAATAAAATCGTTGATGCCTGGTTCTCTAGTGGCATCTTAAAAGTGCTTTAAAATACCATAGAGAATATTACATTCATACTGTAGGGTAAAGTAATGATGGCACAATAATCTCCCATGACCCATCTACAAAACTATTAGGTGTCATCATAGACTAGACAATAATCTAAAATTCGACCTACGTTAACCAAACTATCAAAACCATCAATATAAAACTAGGGTCACTTTACAGAATAATAGCCTTCCTAACCCCCAGCTAAAATTGCCATAGCTCGCTCTCACCTTCTTTCAATCCTTCTGTATGCATCCCTTCTACTCTCGAATTTAAACAAGACTGTCCCTTAACAAACTCTCAATTTGCTACAACCACATTGCCAGGTTTGCCACTGGGCTGTCTTTTAGGACACATCATTGCATCAATCTAAATCAGCTTGGGTGGCTTGAACTGCCCAGCCTAATCCAGTTTCCTACATGCATTCCGCAGAGAACCTGTTAGTCTTTTAATATGGCTCGGTTGTGTAAGTTTTCTGAACCCATTCTGCTGAGAACCCTTCAGTCTTTTAATGTTTTTAGGGCACTATGAGTTTTCTGAACCCATTCTGCAAAGAACCCCTCACTCTTTTAATGTGCTTGGGGTGCCATGAGTCTCTCAGACACACTCTGCAAAGATCCACTCATTTTTTTAATGTTGTTTGGGCCCCTTGATTCTGTTTACCCTACTAAAGGTCTGATTTCATATACTTTATTGATTTTCACTGTTTTTAATTTCTCACAGTCTTTTGGGTTTTAATATCATGATGGGAATGGACCTCATTCCTAAGTCAAAGTATGATTAAAGTTCATAAACTTAGTATTGTTTCAATCTTTGATGTTATCCAAAAGAGCTCCTCACAGCACCCACAATGTGCCCAGAACTGAGTCCTTCTGTAATTCATAAAGAGTTACATGTATCGGTAGCATATCTGAATAAGACTGTACATTGCTCCTGCTACTATTGGAACTGTCTGTGTATCCTTCTTCCACATTTTCCTTATTTATCCCTGCAAATCCTGGTATTTTATGACTTTGTGTCTCTCTGTAATTAAGATACTGTACTTATACGCTGTATTCACTGGGTGTAGCAATTTCAATGATCAATGCTACTTTTGTCTCCTTTTCCTGGACTATTATATCTGGTTTTCTCACATCTATTTTTTAAACTGTTGCTAATGGGTGATCCCATTGTGATATAAACTTCATAATTTTCTGTGATGCTTTGTAGAGCACTATGCAGCTCTCTTGCCTTAAACATTCCCATGTAGATTTTCACCAGTGTTAGCAATCATACTCATTATTCTTTTGAGAGTGTTAAACGCTTGATAAATGTCAGCTCTGCTTCGCGATCTTTCAGCTCAATGGTAAACTTAATCCACAAATAGCCAGAAGCATTTTCTTTGAATGGGTGTTTCAGTGCATGTGAGTTTCAGAAACAGAGAAGTTTACTATTTATGCTAAATTGGTTTTCATTGGGAGACTGTATTGTTTTGTCTAGCAAATGGCTATCACTGTTTGTGCTATTTCAAGTAATCCTCACCCAGAATATCTATTGTTATTTCTTTCCTGTGTGTGTCCTGTTATTTTCTTACCAAAATTTTCATATCCATGAGTCTTATAGGCACTTGGCATTTTTGCATATACTTTATGTTATTGTTTGGATATTTTATATGTTTTTTCCTTTAACTATACTCCTTCTCTTTCTTAGACAAGTGATTATCAGAGTAATTTATAATGGCTGTTAAAAAAAGTTTGAAATGGATATTAAGATACTGCAAAAAATTAGAAATAAGAGTTTTAAATGAAATCCAAATATCTGTAATCATTGTAGAAGTAAAGAAAGTATTATGCCCACTGACAGGTTTGAACAGTGATTATGCTAACTAGGAGAGATAGTCAAGTAATGGGATACTGTAATGGCTGTTGTGGGGGCCCCAATCCATTATCCTGCCAAGGGCCGCATTTGACTATGATCCGGCTGTGTGAGCAACTGCTGATAGACAGTGTTGCAGTAGTAGGTAAGGTATTGATTTGAGATATGCAAATACATGGATAAAAAAATTGCTTTGAACACACCAGGTAGGTAGGCAGATAATTTGTCTATGGACTGTCTACAAGATTACCTTATTCATGCAATAATGTTCTGCCACTTAACTCTGTGTTTAATACAGCTATAACTAGGAGGAGGATTTAGGAAGGGTTCCTAAGACAGAACTGAAAAGCAAAAGAATCTGCAAGTGTTGAATAAAGTGTTGCACAGCACTACCTGCCCCACAGTGTTTAAAACTGAGTGGTAAAACTAAAAGAACCAATGAGAGAGTAGCTAGGGCTCAGTCAATAATGTCTACCCTTAGAGAGCAGTAAATTACTTCCTGCCACCAAATAACCACTGTTTCCATTCAGAAAGTTTACACTCAAGACTAGAAAATGAGAGGTACCTGTGATTATTTTGTTATGGTATTAACTGCAGTAAAGAAATACTACTGCTCAATGTGTTCAAAGCATTGCAAGGAAAGGGGATTGTATGCTTCGGTGTTGTTGTTGAACAGTATCTCCCAGGATGCACAGTAGCAAGTCCCTCCGGCCTAAACCCTGGTCACCACCCAACACCCAGTGACATGTTTGAATAATGAATGTTTATGACAATGTCTTCACCGGCCTCATGAGTATTCACTGGGTATTCGGCACGTTAGCTCGAGGGGGCACTACAATTCAATAATGGCAAAGAAACGGCACTGCAACTGAAACCAGTTCTATTGGAGTGATGGTAGCAAAGAGCTGTTTATTAATACAGATTTATACATTCAGACAGAATGTCAGTATGTGACATGGATACCTCTCAAATGTCTCCGATGTATCCTGATATTGTTTAGTAATTTACTATTTAATAACATAGAGATGTTCATTAAAAACACCTATCTGGGCTCTACTGGACACAGATGTTACGGTTAGGCCTAGGGTTAGCCCTAACCCTAACGTTTAGGGTTAGGATTAGTAGGTTTGGGGTTAGCCCTAGCCTTAAGTGGCCTGTTGGCTCTGTAAAATGTGGACCAAGGCAAAGTAATAACATCGGTCTCCAATGGAACCCAAGTGTACAGGGGTGATTTCAATATCTGTCAATCAATTACCAATACATGCTTGATGTCATTGTCAAAAATGCATGTCTGTCAGTCTCACTATTTGCATACATCACAGCCATTTGGCATGTCAAACATGCAGGCCACATCCACTTCTGCACAGATGGACAGGGATGTACTATTCTACAATGTCTACAATACTTGTTACAAGTGACTTAAAACCTGTAAGTCCCAGAACTCTCATCCTTTACATTTAAAAAAGGTACAATAGAATATAGTACCTTTAAATTGTCCAGATTTTAACTGCAATCCTATATTTAGTATATTCCACATAAAATGTGTGGTCTTATGTCAAACCACTGAAGACTGAAGTCACTAAATAATTACATACATTTGTGGTTCAGATTTCATGTCCTTCAAAACACAAATCCTGTTATTCTAGCAACTTTCTATGTTAGTAATAGTAATATTTAAAATATGTCACTATTTTAGGCCTTTAACCCTCCCACCATACGAGTCCAGCTCCAGTACATGCTTGGTTTGTTACTACAAATACTCAAAACTGCTGAAATTAAAACCAGACAGTCGTAGCTGTATAAGGCACTATTTCAAATTGATGCAGTTAGGGTTGACACGTTTTCAAATGCTCATAGTGGGACATCTTTGGTACACACGTCAAATTATGCAGAACGTCACTTGTTTGCCTAAATAAAGGCTTATTCTTGTAGAATTTTAGCTGTTTATTCTGTTTCTTATAACATTTAGGTGTTTCAGATACAGAATAACTGTTTTATGCAACTATCACATGAAGTATACGACATATTTTTGTCATAAAATCTCATGACATTTGCCATTTTTTCAGATTTCTTGCAGGACACAACTGTCCACAGAGGGACTGTCCCTCGCAAAGTGGGACAGGTTGGAACCCTAGATGCAGTGGTAATAAAAAAATTGTTTAGACATTAGCAAAAGTTAGGCTATCTTCTGGTGGTCAGCTTGCGTGCAGGGCTGGTTACTTGAAAAAAACCTCGATAGTAAGTTTTCTTTTTTTTTTTTAATTGTACCTAAAAATTGTGAAAGCGCTGTGACCCAATCTAACTAGCTCTCACTTTGGACGGTCGGGGACTCACTATTACCACATTCTCTCATGCCACAGCCAGTGAAAATATTTCGTGTTTCCGGAAAGCGAGACTGGACGAGCGAAACTTCTGATATTGCCGTTTCATGGTCGCATAGTATATTTCCTTTCTTCCGAGGCATAGCGATATTGGCATATAGAGATTCCAGAGATTTAGACAAAAAAAAAGTTGAAAAAAGGCAACTAGTTTAAACATTCACCAGTTGCTAGTATTGTAGGTTTTAGTTAACTATTGCAAGCTGAAATAACGCGTACGCATCACGTTTAAATGCATAGCAACGTTAAGAAAATGCCCCATGGTCACTGTATCACTCAGAAATCATTATAACTTTACAAATATAAGTTATGACTGTAAGACAACCAAGCTTATTGAAGGATTTTAAGTATGTTAATTAATCCGACGCACTGTGGTTATTGGCTACTGTAGGAATGAAACACAATGAGCGATAGCTCTAAAAATGAAATTATTGTACGCAGGAGTTGCAAAGCATGGACGGAACCTTACGTACCTCTTCCCAGCCTCTTAGCCCAAGAAATACGGACTACTTTTAATCTTTGATCTTACAAACTTAGAAAGTTGATAGAATAACAGGTTTTGCATTAGTTTGCCACTGATTTGGCAAAAAACAGAATTTTATGAAACACGGAACAAAAATGTGAGACAAAAAAATCAGAGCATTCTGTGATAGGACCGTAAAACAAACTGTAGTTGACACTGGGAGCGACAATAGGACTGGGATTGAAAATATACAGGATATAGAAAAGAAAAAGGACACCATGGGTGGGAATGTGAGTGACGTGGAAAGTAGGCGTGACTTTGGTGAGCTGTTGTGTAGACCCAAATTTTAAACTCTGGCATTGTCCCTTTAAGATTCCAAGCAGGTATTGGTTGTTTCCTTGGGGGTTTTAGATTCTTAGCCCCTCTAAGGAACTGTCTTAAGAGGGGGTGAGAGAATAAGAGTGGATCAGTGTTGTATTCTGCAGAAATGGCTGAGGCATGGATTTTGATGGAGGAGAATGAAAGTCCACTGCTTAGCAGCTCAGCTAAATACTGTAGTATTTGAGGTAAATTCCTTTTTCTCATTCCAGACACAAAACCGTTTCCATTTTGCGGAGTAAGCTTTTCTAGTAGACGGCCTTCTGGCCTCCAAAATGACATCCTACACCTCCTTGGAGAGTCGGGTCTGTTGTGATGCTAAGGAATCTTCCATGCGGCTAGATTGAGTGTTTTTAGCTGACTGTGAAGAGTTTTGAAGCTGTGCTGAGTCAGAAGAAGAGGCATTAGAGGCAGGGTCCATGGTGGGGAATGCGTCATGCTCCTCAGGAGTGGGTACCAGTGTTGTCTTGGCCAGTCTGGAGCAATGAGAATCATCTTTTGGTCTGTCTGCTCTGGTTTTTAATAGAACTTTGGGCAGCAGAGGAAGAGGTGGGAAGGCATAAACTGTCATTGATGTCCAGCTGAAAGAGAGAGCGTCCACTCTCCAGGCCTTTGGATGAAAAATCCTTGAGCAGAATTTTGTCAATTGATGATTTTTGTGGGAGGCAAAGAGATCTATGTCTGGCCTTCCCCATGCTTGAATTATCTCTGTAAAAACTTGAGGATGCAACTTCCATTCGTGTGGATCTGTCATATTTCTGCTTAGGTTGTCTGCGAGTGTGTTTTCCTTGCCTGGCAAGTACTGTGCTTGAAGTTCAATTTGTAAGTCCAGGGCCATGTTCCAAAGTGACATGGCCAGCCTGCATAGGGGGTATGAATGGGTTCCTCCCTGTTTGTTTATGTACCACATTACTGTGGTGTTGTCCGTCTTTATCAATAGCTGACCTGGTTGCAGAAGGTCTTTGAAAGCTATAATAGCATTTATTACTGCTAGCATTTCCTTTTGATTGATGTGAAGGTGCTTTTCTTTTTGGGACCATTTGCCCTGAATGCACCGATCTGTCATGTGCGCCCCCCAGGTGTAGTCCGAGGCGTCTGTTGTGATGACTTGATTTGCTTGAGGCTTGCTGAATGGGAGACCTGTGTTTGTTTGGCATGCTTGAGCCCACCACAGAAATTCCTTTTGAAGGCATGGTATTATTGTTTCCAAACTATGGCTGTGTTGAGACCATAGGTTTTTCAGGTACCATTGAAGTTTCCTCATATGCAGCTTTGCACATGGGATTAGTAAGATGCAAGATGCCATGAATCCCAGAACCTGCAGGATTTTCCTTGCAGTCAGCCTGGTGCAATTTGCTAGTGTTCTGAAGTATTGAGTTAGTTGCCCCTGCTTCTCTGATGTGAGGTAGGCCATCTGGGTGTTTGTGTCCAAGTTGGCACCCAGGAAAATTATTCTCCGAGAGGGCATTAGTCTTGATTTCTTTTTGTTGTCTGTGTATCCCAGAGAATTCAACAACATTATTACATAAGCCAGATGTTTCAGAAGTATGTTCTTGCTGTCCGCTTGGATCAGGCAGTCGTCCAAATAGGGGTATATTTGTATCCCTTGAAGTCTGCAGTAGGCAATTACTGATGCCAGGCATTTCGTGAATACTCTGGGCGCAGCAGATAAGCCAAAGGGCAATGCAGAGAATTGATAATGGGTTGAACCTGCAAGAAATCTGAGATATCTTCTGTAATTTTGTCTGATTGGGACATGCAGGTATGCCTCCTTGAGGTCCAATGTTACCAGCCAAGACTCCTTGCCCAGCATGGGAAGAAGCTGCTGTAGAGTGAGCATCTTGAATTTTGGTACGAGTAGAAATGTGTTTAGGATGGATAGGTCCAAAATAGGTCTCCAATCTTTTCCCTTCCTTGGTACCAGGAATAGTCTGGAATAAAAACCTTGACCTTGTTCGTGAGTAGGTACCTCTTGAATAGCTTTCATGTCTATGAGATCTGAAATTTGTCTTTGTGCCTCTGCCCTTTGATTGTGTGGCAGGTTTGGCATGCCTCTCATTTTTGGAAGAGTGTGAAAATGGAATCTGTAGCCTCTGTTTATAATGTCCAGGATCCATTTGTCTTTTGTGACAATATGCCAATTTTTTGAAAATAATGCCAGTTTTCCGCCTAAGGGTGCTGCCATTTGAGCCTTGCTTGGCATGCAAAGGGGAAAGTCATTGGGCTTGCTTTCTGAATGGCTGCGAGTTATCCTCACCACCTCTTTGTGTAGGAGCTTGCCATTGTCTGCCTCTAAACGATCCTTGGGATTGCCCTCTGCCCCTCGGGCGCCTGTATCTACCTCTTTGGGGTCTGTCCATGGCTGGAAAGTACCAATTTTTGGAAGGCCAATTTCTACTGAAACGTGGGGGTTGTACCTGTAGAAAATCTTTCACTGTTTGCATTGATTTAGCCTTTTCCTCCATTTTCCTTAATACCTCCTCAGCATTAGCACCAAATAATACATCCTTTTGTAGAGGGACATCTAGTAATTTAGCTTTGACATGATCTGGTAAGGTTTGTTCCTTGAGCCAGGCATGTCTACGTATGACTGATCCTGTAACAGCAGCTCTACATGAGGTCTCTAGAGCATCAAAACCACATTGTAAGGTATGTTTACCCACTTGTTCTGCACTATGCATCAAATCCTGCAACTCCTTCAAGTCTGGTTGTTCAGGTTGTGACATTTTACTTCTCAATTGTGATAACAGAAACTGTTTGTACTTTAGCATATGGAACTGACAGTTTAATGCCCTCATGGTTAAGGTGGCCGAGGTATATACCTTTTTTCCCCACCTTTCTAAGGATCTGGAATCTCTCTCAGAAGGTAATGGATATTTAGCAGTGGAGGCCTTAATTCCCTTGGGGCCCTGTGAGATAGTTTCTGGGTCAGCAGCATGGCTTTTGTATAGAAATTGGTGTGAGTCAGGAACCCTGTAGTACCTGTCAGGCTTGACTGGGGCTGGAGGAAGAGAATCCGGGTTAAGGTAGGCCTCCGAATACACATCATCTAGTATGTCCAAGACAGGAGGTACAGCCAGAGGCCTGTGCTGAGGTAGCAAGAGAAATTCCCTAAGCCTTTTCTTGGAATCTGAATAATCTTGGCCTTCCCAGTGGAAGTGTTCCCTTAAGGTATGCAAAGTTTCCCCAAATGAGTAATCCTCTGGGGGGGAAACAGAGGGAATGGACTCCTCTGCATCAGAATCTTCAAAGGGGGAGTAAGAATGTTCCTGTTCATCAGAGTGCTCTGAAATAATGGAGCCCTGGTCAGAGGAGGGGGATTCTTCCTCCACTCTGGGCCTTTTGTCCGGGGTTGAGAACCCCTGATAAGAGTAATTAAATCCTCAGCCATTTTAAGCATCTGTTTTTTAGGCATGGGGCCTGGAGATGGGCCCTGTGTAGCTTGTCTCTTAGAATGCATGGCTGCTTTAGACTTAGTGAAAGCCTTGATGGAAAAAGAAGAGGAAGGTCTGAAGACACCTTGAGAGGAGGTAGACCTGTCCACATTTTTAGATTCACCGCGAAGAGTGGCTTCGGTATCTGTAGTCGGGGTGTGGGCCGAGGAGCCTGCGACCTCGGGCACAGGAGACACCGCCAATGAAGTGTTGTCGGTAGTCAGGGGTTGCATAGGCGCCTCGCTGAGAACCGAACCACCTGCAGTCGGCTTTGGCGTGGTGTTGGTAGAGGCCGCGGACCTCGTGTGTCGGTTCTTATCTTTGCGCTTTTTAGACAAAACTGGAGTCGGGGTATCCGACGACATAATATAGTTAAATTTTTTGCCAAAATAATGCTGGGCGAACTCCGCCCGACGCTTAATGGTGCGTTTGTTGAATGTAGCACAAAAGCGACAGACCGAGACGTCATGGTCTGGGCCTAAATAAGGAATACAGAGGGAATGGAAATCCTTATGCGGTATTTGCTTCCCACATGAAATACAATAATTAACTTTGTCTGACATCAGTCTGAGGCAAGAAAAGTTTCCCCAGCGGGGTACTTAGCTTTTAAGAAGACTTTGGTTGCAAAATTTTCATAATTTCAGGAGCTGGCCGACCGGCACTTGCAAACTGCTTCTGCTTCGGGCACCGCACGGCAAGAAAGACTGAAGAAAATGGTGTCGGCTGGTTCTTTTATACCCCTGTCGCACTGACGTCAGGGAAGAAGTGACGACAACCGATGCCGGACCTAGACTTTGGAATTCGGCCGACCGAGGACCTGCCTGACAGCAGGAGAACCCATCTGTTATGACTGCAGCTGTATGCACGATGAACATCCATGGAATAGATGGAGATGCTAGACCCAGGAGTTTAAATGATAGACCACGTCAAAGACTTTTGATAGATCAAGAAATACTGCACATACAAGTTTATTGGAGTTGAAAGCTTTATTGACAGTGTCTGTAAATGATAGTGATGCAGCAGAGGTGCTGTGGTCTGGCCGAAATCCATGTTGTGCATTGGTGGTTAGCTTATTTTGTAATAGACAGTAGAGAAATTATTGATGAATACATCCTTCAACGATTTTAGAGAGGGGAGACAGGATAGCTATGAAATGTGCAATGCCAGTGGAATCACCTCCTTTATGTAAGGGAGTAATATATGCCACTTTCCACAGGTTAGGGACAAAGGATTCTGTTATTGATCAGAATAAGAATGCTGATTGAGTGCGGTACTGCGCCTGCAGCTAGATTTAGGTATTCTGGGAGAAGGCTGTTGGTTGGGGAGGAACAATGTTTTAGTTTATGTAAAAGCTTTTTCGTGAGAGTTACAGGAACTGGTTGAAAGGTGAAGTGGGTGGAGTTGTCTGCATGTTTACTGGAGAGGATACAGGTAAGCGAGTTTGGTGAAGATGTGCTAGGGTCTAAGGTAGGGCTGTGTGGAAGGGAGTGTGTTAGGTGAGTTTGAGGTTACGTTGGCTATGCATTCTATGACGTAGGAAGCTGTTTGAAGAGGGGAGATGTCTAGGGTCTCTTTTTGTACCTCAGTTGATGAGAGAGGATGTGGAGCACCACAATTTTTTAGGGTTGTTTTTATGACTGTCTTCTAGGTGAGTATAATATGATTTTTTATCTCAGTTAACTTGTTTCTTGACTTGGTTTTGCAGCAGTCTGACTAGTTACCAATTTTTGTCATTTGTATTCTTTTGCTAGTTAATCCATGCCTTGTCTCTGTCTTTCAGAAGGAATTTGCATTGGTTGGTTAGCCATGGGGTATGGCTGTTTTTTAATTCTTTTTTTGTACACTGTGGGTCTAAGGTGTTAAGAATATTTAGAAATGCTACACAGCCCTGAAATTCCTTCATTGGATGAAGATTTGTCTGAAAAGCAGAAGCTTTGGATTCAGTAATTTGATTTATTTCTATCACACATGGGTAAGCTATAAAGTCTGATCATGGACAGTGTGCAATATTCCAATATGTTACTGAGGAAGAAACCAAAAAGCTATTTAATTATTTTACTTTTCTTGAAGAACAAAAAGGCAAAAGATAAGCAATCATAAAGAAATTCAATTACTACAGTCAGTCTAGAAAGAAACTGATGTTTATTAGACACTTTTTTTTACAAAAGTAAAAGGTCTCACAGAAACTACAAATATACATGAAGAATACAGCCAGAGTGTGAAACTGTTGCACTGTATGGTCCTCTAATAAGAAGTAAAATAATTTGTGGTATAAGAAATTATGAAACAAGGGCAGGCATTTAAAAGCACAGCACATCCACCTTGCAGTTTGACTCAATCCAGCAGTTTATGTTACCCCTGCTGTATTTTCCAGTATAGTTTACTTACTGGTAACCAGTCTATACTTTATAGAACTTTCATTTTTTTATTTCCTTGTCTTGGAATTAAAGGGCAAGCCCAACCATCCTTTTTTTATTTAACCTTTTCTATACTTTGCAGGGGAATTTGTCCCCATTTGCACATCATACCATATACGTAAGGGAAATCTGTACAGTTTCTTATCAGATATACTGCCCAGAATCTTACCTAAACAGTCCGCAGTTTTGCTGATATGAGCAGTTGTTATTAGCACGTGTAGAGATTTGCGAAACTTTTCTTCACTGCTTTTGTTGTAGACAGGAAGAGTAATAGTAGCAGGACACATTGCCGGCCATCCACTTACGGGACATATTCTTAAGGGCAACAGCTTTTATAGAACACAGTCTACTAGTCTTACGCACAACACAGAGAATAACTACTAACTTATTCTGCTGAGGGAGTGAGGTCTGCATGAAATGTTAGCATGCTATAATAAAACAAATGAAGGCGATACCAACACAACAACAGAAGAGTGAAAGCATCATGCACAAAGGCATTTGTGCCTCCGTAAAAAAAGAGAGACATCTCATAAGGACACAAATTCAGAAAAAGAAGGTAACAGGTTTTGTACTGTGAAACACTGTTACAACAGAAGTAATGTGACTGAAATTATATAACACTTTAAAGAAGATGTAGCATATTCCTGCAACATTTTAACAAGAGTACACATCACTATGACTTGCACTTTATTTTTAACCACTCATTTTACTGACATAATGACATGCAATGGCAAGTGATACAGAGCAGCGGCAATTGTAATGTGACTGGGACAACTGCTATAGTAGGTCAGGGTGACTACTTTTTGCATTACTTTCCACTGTACAAAGTTAACTGTACTTAATCTAGTGTTTATTTGCATATTGCTTGTGTGACTTTTTCACTGAATTTGACTTAAATTACTAATTGTTTTAATTGCTTTGAAAACTGTTTTCGTTGATTTAGATTTTTTCTTTTAGAATAACTGTTTGTAGCTGGAAATGAATACATCTTTAACAATTTTCTGAAGCACAGCCATCTTGCCTGTTTTGTTACATGCTGTGTACATACAAGAGACTTGGGTTCTTCGTGTCTAAAGCTGGATGATTTGCTTATTACTATTAATAGTAAATCTAGATTTACTGAAGATGACTGTACTTATACCATAGGCATAGCTTGCAAAACTGTTATTACATATATTAATGACTGGTCAGGGTAATACGAATGAAAACATTTTGGTAAATACCTGCATGAAAAAAATGGCTCAGTTTTAAAAGTGGAAATGCATAGAACATCCAAGCTTAATGCTGGATGCACATATATTTACATAGGCTACAGTCCACTTCTCAAGACGAGGGAATAGAAACTTGAAAACAGCTACACTGCAATATTTGATTAATACAACGCAGGATGTTTGTCATATCAGAAGTTTAACAGTTGACAGATAGAAGAATTTGATCTGTGCTGGCTGTTATTGCTAGGAGAATTATTATTTTTCGTTGGAAAATTTGCTACATTTGCATAAGATTGATATTGTTATTGTTTGTGAAGCATTGTTAAAGAACAATAACTAGAAATCAGTCCTGTCAAGGTTCTAAGAAAAATCAGGTGGCGGTGTTATGAAAGGTATTAAGTATTGCTATCTGACCTGGGATTATTACATGGTTGATTAAAACAGCAATATTGTAGATTGTCTAATGTTGACAATAAAGACAACCATGGAACAGATTACAATTTTACTTTATATATAAGTTTTATAAAATATAACTTTAACCAAAATTAAGTGCTGATGACCTAGTAGAATTCATATATTTCCTTTATGAAACAGGAGGGAAAAATGGTAGAGGGGGAGTTAAATTTACCAGAAAAAGACTGCAATAACATTGATTTTACAACATTAGTAAGGAGGTTATTTACAATGCGTGTTCAAGAACAACAATTGCTGCAGATTGTAAACAAACAAAATCTTCTCCAAGAATTATCCCTAATACCTCTACCTTAATTTAAAAACCACTACAAGTTGAGAATTAAAAAAAATAACAATAATGATAAAAATCTCAAATTGCCAAATCAAAAATAATTTGAAAGTTCCAAGACACAGAAAAATAGCTCAGAAATAACTCAGAAAATCTGTCAAACAAAATAACCCCCCCAAAAAATTTGTCATAGTCCTCAGTTCTGTTTTTAATCCTTTTTAATTTCAGGTCCTGCTTACAAGATACATATGCACTGTTCAGACAGGCTTTTTGTGTACCCTGTCATTGGTCAGATCATACCTAGACAGTGCACTGACAGAATACTTCACTCTCAAACAATTTACATCCTCTCTAATTCGATCCCTGAACATCCGAGTTGTCATGCCTACATAGAAATGTTGGCAACATTTACATTGGGCTACATATATGTATATAAGTATATATGTGTATATATATATATATATATATATATATATATATATATATATATATTTAAATTTATGGTAATGTATAAGATTAACCTAGGAGATAGGAAAGGTAATGTAAAGAACAAAGTGGAAAATAGTGAACTAAGAACTAAGACGGATCCTTCCTCTAAGAGCAGAGAAGGGATGTGGCCTTAATGGGAAGGTAACAGTCAAGCCAGCTTTGGATGCAAGGGGAGGCAGAAAATAGAATATGTACATATGAAGAGAGAATACGTTTGGCAAGTAGGTATGTCCCAGTCTCTACACACATACATACATAGATATTTTTCTTGCACATACATTTATGGCCATGTGGAGACTGAAATCATTACAGCATCCCATATGTTCAGGAATTATGTTTTAGATGTATTTGCTATTTTAAGGCTAAGTGAAGAAGTTTTTAGTATAGGGAAAGAGATAGGCTAAGTGAAGTTTAGGATGATAATATGCCTCCATGAATGTTTTAGTAAAGATGTATCATATTAATAAGATAAAAATACTAATATTAATGATATGTTTATTACATCGATGAAAAAGGTTCCACCCAGGTTAGTTATGAAGTTTATGTTTTACCCTTCTTATATCAGAAGACTTAGTAATGCATTGGAAGTATCAACCATAAAGATACTGTATAAGTTGACCGTGAGTTTTATACAATAAATGTTGAGCATGCGCACAAGTGAACTTGGATGAATATGTGAAATAGGGAGATAATTTGTTTCAAGTATTGGGACAGAGAACAGTGACAATCATTGGGTTGTAACTCATATTTAGGTGATTTAGAAGGTTTAATTAATACTGTTATGATTATGATGCATAATACTGAATGATAATGGTAAAGTTATATACAATATGCACTTTAATACAAATGATGGGGCAGACAATGATGTCACATCTATTATATCTGCGACAGAGATTACATCTCAGCAGGCTTTTAAGTCCCATGTTAAATATTTTAGTTTTGTGTCTTTCATGACATGCTACATGTAGAGTTGTTAATCAAATATTTACTGCATTGACATTAGGAGGTTGATTTTAGCTGGTTCCTAAACCCTATGTAATATGATCTAATAGTGTGCATGAGTGAATGGGGAGAGTGTATGGAGGTGCTGAAAGGGAAGAAGAGTAATAGAAATATATATGAGCTTCGTTCATATATATGAAGTCACATATGTAAATAGTAGTAATAAGTCTATGGCCCCTGGGATAAGACTTATTTATAAATTAGATCTTTCATTTTAAATAATAAAATCTGTTCATCTTATAGTGAACATATGTAAATGCCAGTAAAGCATTTACTTTACTTAGGCTAGACGTTCTACCAAAGTTGACACTCAATCCCCGACTGATATATGTTTTGAGCATGTGCATAAATGAAAAATGGCAAGCAAGTGAAAGATGGACCATATCCTGCTCTAAGTATTGGAAGGAGGGGATAACAGCAATAGTGAGTAAATGTATAATCAGTGTAAGTAGAATGGTTATAAGTGACTAAAACAATATTTTAATGATGATGATTTATATGTTGATAATGTATTTCTGATTTCTATGTTGATAATGTATTTCCGGATGAGTAAATGTATAATGAGTGTAAGTAGAATGGTTATAAGTGATTAAAACGATATTTTAATGATGATGATGATTTCTATGTTGATAATGCATTTCCGGATGAGTAAATGTATAATGAGTGTAAGTAGAATGGTTATAAGTGATTAAAACGATATTTTAATGATGATGATTTCTATGTTGATAATGTATTTCCGGATGAGTAAATGTATAATGAGTGTAAGTAGAATGGTTATAAGTGATTAAAACAATATTTTAATGATGATGATTTCTATGCTGATAATGTATTTCCGGATGAGTAAATGTATAATGAGTGTAAGTAGAATGGTTATAAGTGACTAAAACAATATTTTAATGATGATGATTTCTATGTTGATAAGGTATTTCCGGATGAGTAAGTGTATAATCAGTGTAAGTAGAATGGTTATAAGTGACTAAAACAATATTTTAATGATGATAATTTATATGTTGATAATGTATTTCTGATTTCTATGTTGACAATGTATTTCCGGATGAGTAAATGTATAATGAGTGTAAGTAGAATGCTTATAAGTGACTAAAACAATATTTTAATGATGATGATTTATATGTTGATAATGTATTTCCGGATGAGTAAGTGTATAATCAGTGTAAGTAGAATGGTTATAAGTGACTAAAACAATATTTTAATGATGATGATTTCCATGTTGATAATGTATTTCTGATTTCTATGTTGACAATGTATTTCCGGATGAGTAAGTGTATAATGAGTGTAAGTAGAATGGTTATAAGTGATTAAAACAATATTTTAATGATGATGATTTATATGTTGATAATGAATTTCTGATGTCTATGTTGACAATGTATTTCCGGATGAGTAAGTGTATAATCAGTGTAAGTAGAATGGTTATAAAACAATATTTTAATGATGATGATTTATATGTTGATAATGTATTTCTGATTTCTAACGGATGAATAAATGTATAATGAGTGTAAGTAGAATGCTTATAAGTGACTAAAACAATATTTTAATGATGATTTCTATGTTGATAATGTATTTCCGGATGAGTAAGTGTATAATCAGTGTAAGTAGAATGGTTATAAGTGATTAAAACAATATTTTAATGATGATGATTTATATGTTGATAATGTATTTCTGACTTCTATGTTGACAATGTATTTCCGGATGAGTAAATGTATAATGAGTGTAAGTAGAATGGTTATAAGTGATTAAAACAATATTTTAATGATGATTTATATGTTGATAATGTATTTCTGATTTCTATGTTGATAATGTATTTCCGGATGAGTAAATGTATAATGAGTGTAAGTAGAATGGTTATAAGTGATTAAAACAATATTTTAATGATGATGATTTCCATGTTGATAATGTATTTCTGATTTCTATGTTGACAATGTATTTCCGGATGAGTAAGTGTATAATGAGTGTAAGTAGAATGGTTATAAGTGATTAAAACAATATTTTAATGATGATGATTTATATGTTGATAATGTATTTCTGATTTCTATGTTGATAATGTATTCCCGGATGAGTAAGTGTATAATCAGTGTAAGTAGAATGGTTATAAGTGATTAAAACAATATTTTAATGATGATGATTTATATGTTGATAATGTATTTCCGGATGAGTAAGTGTATAATCAGTGTAAGTAGAATGGTTATAAGTGACTAAAACAATATTTTAATGATGATAATTTATATGTTGATAATGTATTTCTGATTTCTATGTTGACAATGTATTTCCGGATGAGTAAATGTATAATGAGTGTAAGTAGAATGGTTATAAGTGACTAAAACAATATTTTAATGATGATGATTTATATGTTGATAATGTATTTCTGGATGAGTAAGTGTATAATCAGTGTAAGTAGAATGGTTATAAGTGACTAAAACAATATTTTAATGATGATGATTTCCATGTTGATAATGTATTTCTGATTTCTATGTTGACAATGTATTTCCGGATGAGTAAGTGTATAATGAGTGTAAGTAGAATGGTTATAAGTGATTAAAACAATATTTTAATGATGATGATTTATATGTTGATAATGTATTTCTGATTTCTATGTTGATAATGTATTTCCGGATGAGTAAATGTATAATGAGTGTAAGTAGAATGGTTATAAGTGACTAAAACAATATTTTAATGATGATGATTTCTATGTTGATAATGTATTTCTGGATGAGTAAATGTATAATCAGTGTAAGTAGAATGGTTATAAGTGATTAAAACAATATTTTAATGATGATGATTTATATGTTGATAATGTATTTCTGATTTCTATGTTGACAATGTATTTCCGGATGACTAAATGTATAATGAGTGTAAGTAGAATGGTTATAAGTGACTAAAACAATATTTTAATGATGACGATTTCTATGTTGATAATGTATTTCCGGATGAGTAAGTGTATAATCAGTGTAAGTAGAATGGTTATAAGTGACTAAAACAATATTTTAATGATGATAACTTATATGTTGATAATGTATTTCTGATTTCTATGTTGACAATGTATTTCCGGATGAGTAAATGTATAATGAGTGTAAGTAGAATGCTTATAAGTGACTAAAACAATATTTTAATGATGATGATTTATATGTTGATAATGTATTTCCGGATGAGTAAGTGTATAATCAGTGTAAGTAGAATGGTTATAAGTGACTAAAACAATATTTTAATGATGATGATTTCCATGTTGATAATGTATTTCTGATTTCTATGTTGACAATGTATTTCCGGATGAGTAAATGTATAATGAGTGTAAGTAGAATGCTTATAAGTGACTAAAACAATATTTTAATGATGATGATTTATTTGTTGATAATGTATTTCCGGATGAGTAAGTGTATAATCAGTGTAAGTAGAATGGTTATAAGTGATTAAAACAATATTTTAATGATGGTGATTTATATGTTGATAATGTATTTCTGATTTCTATGTTGATAATGTATTTCCGGATGAGTAAATGTATAATGAGTGTAAGTAGAATGGTTATAAGTGATTAAAACAATATTTTAATGATGATGATTTATATGTTGATAATGTATTTCCGGATGAGTAAGTGTATAATCAGTGTAAGTAGAATGGTTATAAGTGATTAAAACAATATTTTAATGATGATGATTTCTATGTTGATAATGTATTTCCGGGTGAGTAAATGTATAATGAGTGTAAGTAGAATGGTTATAAGTGATTAAAACAATATTTTAATGATGATGATTTCTATGTTGATAATGCATTTCCGGATGAGTAAATGTATAATGAGTGTAAGTAGAATGGTTATAAGTGATTAAAACAATATTTTAATGATGATGATTTCTCTGTTGATAATGTATTTCCGGATGAGTAAATGTATAATGAGTGTAAGTAGAATGGCTATAAGTGATTAAAACAATATTTTAATGATGATGATTTATATGTTGATAACGTATTTCTGATTTCTATATTGACAATGTATTTCCGGATGAGTAAATGTATAATGAGTGTAAGTAGAATGGTTATAAGTGACTAAAACAATATTTTAATGATGATGATTTCTATGTTGATAATGTATTTCCGGATGAGTAAGTGTATAATCAGTGTAAGTAGAATGGTTATAAGTGACTAAAACAATATTTTAATGATGATAATTTATATGTTGATAATGTATTTCTGATTTCTATGTTGACAATGTATTTCCGGATGAGTAAATGTATAATGAGTGTAAGTAGAATGCTTATAAGTGACTAAAACAATATTTTAATGATGATGATTTATATGTTGATAATGTATTTCCGGATGAGTAAGTGTATAATCAGTGTAAGTAGAATGGTTATAAGTGACTAAAACAATATTTTAATGATGATGATTTCCATGTTGATAATGTATTTCTGATTTCTATGTTGACAATGTATTTCCGGATGAGTAAGTGTATAATGAGTGTAAGTAGAATGGTTATAAGTGATTAAAACAATATTTTAATGATGATGATTTATATGTTGATAATGTATTTCTGATTTCTATGTTGACAATGTATTTCCGGATGAATAAATGTATAATGAGTGTAAGTAGAATGCTTATAAGTGACTAAAACAATATTTTAATGATGATGATTTCTATGTTGATAATGTATTTCTGGATGAGTAAGTGTATAATCAGTGTAAGTAGAATGGTTATAAGTGATTAAAACAATATTTTAATGATGCTGATTTATATGTTGATAATGTATTTCTGATTTCTATGTTGACAATGTATTTCCGGATGAGTAAATGTATAATGAGTGTAAGTAGAATGCTTATAAGTGACTAAAACAATATTTTAATGATGATGATTTATATGTTGACAATGTATTTCCGGATGAGTAAGTGTATAATCAGTGTAAAGTAGAATGGTTATAAGTGATTAAAACAATATTTTAATGATGATGATTTATATGTTGATAATGTATTTCTGATTTCTATGTTGATAATGTATTTCCGGATGAGTAAATGTATAATGAGTGTAAGTAGAATGGTTATAAGTGATTAAAACAATATTTTAATGATGATGATTTATATGTTGATAATGTATTTCCGGATGAGTAAGTGTACAATCAGTGTAAGTAGAATGGTTATAAGTGATTAAAACAATATTTTAATGATGATGATTTCTATGTTGATAATGTATTTCCAGATGAGTAAGTGTATAATCAGTGCAAGTAGAATGGTTTAAGTGATTAAAACAATATTTTAATGATGATGATTTCTATGTTGATAATGTATTTCTGATTTCTATGTTGATAATGCATTTCCGGATGAGTAAATGTATAATGAGTGTAAGTATAATGGTTATAAGTGATTAAAACAATATTTTAATGATGATGATTTATATGTTGATAATGTATTTCCGGATGAGTAAGTGTATAATCAGTGTAAGTAGAATGGTTATAAGTGATTAAAACAATATTTTAATGATGATGATTTCTATGTTGATAATGTATTTCTGATTTCTATGTTGACAATGTATTTCTGGATGAGTAAATGTATAATGAGTGTAAGTAGAATGCTTATAAATGACTAAAACAATATTTTAATGATGATGATTTCTATGTTGATAATGTATTTCCGGATGAGTAAGTGTATAATCAGTGTAAGTAGAATGGTTATAAGTGATTAAAACAATATTTTAATGATGATGATTTCCATGTTGATAATGTATTTCTGATTTCTATGTTGACAATGTATTTCTGGATGAGTAAATGCATAACGAGTGTAAGTAAAATGGTTATAAGTGATTTAAACAATATTTTAATGATGATGATTTCTATGTTGATAATGTATTTCCGGATGAGTAAATGTATAATGAGTGTAAGTAGAATGGTTATAAGTGATTAAAACAATATTTTAATGATGATGATTTCTATGTTGATAATGTATTTCCGGATATATGTGTATACGATGAGTAAAGAGAATGCGCGATGTGAAAAGAATGGTTCATTTCCGTAGATAGAAAAGATTCACCGGATGAATTTTGGAAGTATAAGTAAATATGAAATAGGAAAGCTGTGCTGTTAAGAAGATGATCTAGTATTTTAAAGTTTTTAATGAATATGCAATAAGAAAGTGGTATTTTAAGGATGATGGTTAATTTCTTAAAAAAAGTTTTTATCCCTTTAAGACAGTTCAAGTAAAGTACATACATAGTAAGAGGCATGTGCATTGTATTAATTGACAAGGTTTAGGAGAGTAGAATGGGAAGGTGGAATTAATTGAATTGATTGGGAATCAGTTAATGTGAGTATATCTGATGCATTGAATTGTTGTAATTTTATATGGTCTGATGAAGCCACTGGGATGGTGGTGAAAGCGCTTACCTTGTAATAAAATTCTATGCTTTTACAGCCATATGTTACACGACCGTTCTTTTGTTTTTGTTGTTTTTGCATTTATTTGCTGTTCCTACAGTACGGTTGTGAATTTACCTGCTTGGTGTTTGTTTTTATTCTCATTTTTCTTTTATTATTTTAACACTTCAATCCTTGTTTCTTTTAAAAAAAGGTTGTTTTATTCAACTTAATTGAATTCAATCTAAATTAAATTGTTAATTTGGTCACGTGATGATTGATGAGTTTTATAAAAGGAGTGTAAGGAGTTGCAGTACACAGTTCTGGTGACGCCTTTTAAGATGAAAATACTTGGCTAAAGTCTGGTACTAAACTCGATTTTATGTGGTGATTTCTACTGTTATTATGAAAGCAATTATTAAAGATCTTTTTGGAAATCTTTTGGGCTCAGCGGAAAGTTTTTTTGAACCTCTTATCCTTGTTTAGATGCACTCTGGTTTTGTTATTTCTTGGTCACTTTTTTCAAGTCCCTTAACAACAGGTATTGTATGACTCTGTCACAGTCCATGATGGTGTGAACGACTTGAGATGTACCTCTCTGGACTATATCAAGAGAGACATGACTGAGCTTGGTGAATATGTGTCCCAGGCAGGTATGTCCCTAGCCTTAAGCAGCATTCTAATATCACCCAGATTGATGCCTCAGTACAAACAGAAAATGCTTAACTTTAACAATTGGCTTAGTTTCTGGTGTCATTCCAAGGGGATCCAGTACCTGACAGCCTGGGAGGACATGACTGACAAACCACAATATTTTGCCAGTGATGGCCTTCACCTGTCTCCCCTGGGCTTCAGGCTTCTGGCAAAGGCTCTTGCCTTCCCACAGTACCTTTTTTAGGCAAAGTCATGAAGACAAAATTACCAATGCAAAAAATTCTTCTAAACGAAATTTAAAGGTCATGCTGCTAAACACTAGCAGTCTTAGCATGAAACTGCACTCACTGCAAGCATTCCTCACCCTGAAGGATGCTGACATTTGTGCAGTCACTGAAACCTGCTTAAAAGCTGCAGAAACCACCCCAGCCTTACCAGGTTACTCATTTTACCATACTTTCAGACCCCAAATGGAGGGCTACAAAGCCAAAGGAGGTGGAGTTTCAAAAGACATACACACTTCCAGGCTGGTCAAAGAGTATGATGCACAGGAGACACTCCAAATGCAGTTGACTACTGACAAAACACCTATTCAAATCATAGCTAGTGACAGACCCCCAACCATGACTCAGGACGCCCACTCCATCTATCTGGACTTACTTGAATCCATCAAGATTCAACCCTCTACCCTGACCCAGGGTGACTTTTACTACCCAACCATAGAGTGGAGAGACCTATTCTAGCCCAAACACAAAGAGATTCCTCGACTCCGTCAATGCCAGTGCATTGGATCAGCTGGTTGACACTCCCATGAGAGGTGAAAATATCCCGGACCTGGTACTAACCAACATGAGTATCCACTGTAGCACTCCTACAGTGTCATCTTCCTTGGTAAGATATGACCATAAAGCGATCACTTTCAACATCACCATCTCTTCTGAACCCCCCCTTTCCCGTTAGGGTCAAACAAAAAAACTTTTCCAAAGCTGACTACAATCTCATGAGAGCAGTTATAAGAAGCTTCACAACTTCCCTTCTGTTGGAACTAGCACTAATGTCCAAGCCTACACCAAAAAACTATATAAGCACCTACATAACTGTATGGACTCAGCAATACCTGACAGGACCAAATCATCTTCCTCAAGGAAGAATAAACCTATCTGGTTGACAGCAGCAATAAACAAACCCTATAATAAAAGGAAAACATTTCTGTCTAGTACCAAGAAGGAGCAGATGCCAAGTTAGAAACAATCTCTCCTTTGTCTGAGCAAGCAAATAAAATCACTGGCGAAATCCTCTAAGGCTAACTTGAAGTCCAAATTGGCCATATCTACCAAGGACAGTCACAAAGTTTTCTTCACATACACATGCAATCTCAAATGTAACACCCAACTCTGCTCTGAACTGATGGTCAAGAACACCACATACACAAATGCCATAGATATACCCAACCTGCTGGCAGACAGATTCAATGAAAACTTCACCCCTCGCCCCCTCATCAGTAAACCAGGACATCCCCATCACCTGTCCCCCTCCCCTCATCAGCAGGAAACAGGTCTTTAATGCCCTCTCAAAGGCAAAAAATACAGTCATCAGGACCTGACAACATCCCTGGCTGCATCCTACATGAACTCAGGCTTGAGCTCTAAGCATCATTAGGCACCCTACTCCACCAAAGCCTGAGCTATGGCTTTATCCCAGCCAAATGGAGGACAGCCACAAAAGTGGAGCGTCCACTGACCCAGGCAATTATAGGCCCATCAGCCTAACTAGCTTGATCAGCAAGGCCATGCAATGCTTTATCATGGACCTTTTAAAAAAAGACATTGGCAACCTTCAAACGCTTGACCCAGCACAATTTGGTTTTGTCAAAGGGAGATCATGCCTGTTAAACTTGGTTGACTTCTTCAAAACAGTCATCAAAACCATGGATGAGGGGAAGATGGTGCACACCGCCTACCTTGATCTAGCCAAAGCCTTTGACACTATTCCCCACTTGGGCATAATAGATAAACTCTCGCTAGGCATTGACCCATATGTTACCAGATGGGTAGCTAACTGGCTCAGTGACAGAACCCACTCATTCAAAATAGGTGAAGCCACCTCTAGTACTACACTCGTAACGAGCGGCATACCCCAAGGATCAGACCTGGGGTCTCTACTGTTTGCGATATACTTTTCTGAGATGCAAGACAAAACCAGTGGTCTGTGGCTAACCAAGTTTGCAGATCACTGCAAGGTGCATGCTATCTTAAATTCCCCTAGTGATGTGAACATCCTCCAAAATGGGCCTTACCCAAACTAATGACTGGTGCTAGAAACATGGCCTCAAACTGAATGCCAAGAAATGCATTATCCCCTTTGGGGAAAATTGTGTCCCCACTAATTATCACATTAATTGCAACATACTAAGCATGCAATCAGTCGTGAGGGACTTTGGCACCAATGTCGATAGCAATCTGACTTTTGACCACCACGTTGCCTCTGTGAAATGAAAGGCTTTCTACATGGCCCACCTCATAAGTAAGGCTATTTCATCCAGGAGCAAGTATAACAAGGACATGACATCCCTGTAGTCCTCCCTTTGGCATGTACCTTGCCAAGCACATGCAGCAGCTGGAGAGACCACAGAGGTTCCTGACCAGGAAAATCCAGGGTCTCAAACTCCTATCCTATACAGACAGGCTAAAAGCATTGTCCCTCTACTCAGTCTCATACAGACGGATCATTGGTGACCTGTGTCTGGCATGCAAGGCCATCTCAGATCCAGCCTTGATGGAGCTGTTGCATATCCGTAAGTCAAACTCCACTTGTGCAACCTGCATGCAAGTCCTCATCCTGGTCTGTGACATTAATAAAACTTGTTGAAGGGATAATTCTGTGTCCCAAAGACTCCCCCATGTGTGGAATAGACTCCTCTCCATGTCTAGCATAGTACCTCACTAGCTCTCTCTAAGAGGAACCTGGACAACTGGATGGGAAACAGACAATACACCCCTGGGATCCCACCTGTGTCCCTGCTAGACAGGGGAAACAGGTGCTGACTTTGTGGGAATATCAGCAAAATTCTTGGCTAGGCTTATAAGGACCTCTGGACCAATAGCCTAGTATCGCCCTATAAACCTATGAAAAGTACATTTGTGTACACTTACCACAAATGTAGATGTTTGAGTGTATTCACTGTTGCAGTCATTACATTTGCGTAATCCTGCTGGCAGGTTGCCCTCAGCCGGCCTGAATTCCAAAGTCTTGGGTCCTGCATCGGCTGCTGTCACCCCTTCCCTGATGTCAGGTCGTCAGGGGTATAAAAGAAGCAGCCAACGCCAATTTCTTCAGTTTTTCTTGCCCCAGATGTCAGGTGCCCCCAAAAAGGGTAGCCAAACTTTATATATATATATTCAGAAATACACCAATATAAATGTTACCTTCATCTATAAGCAAATACACCACATAGGTACTATAAATCAGAGAAGGAAAGCTAAGATCCAAAAGAAAAAAGGGGGAAGGCGGGTAGGTAACCTGGACTGCAACAGTGAATACACTCGAACATCTACATTTATGGTAATTGTACACAACTGTACTATGTTCTTCGTGTTTCACTGTTGCAGTCATTACATTTGGGTACAGTCCCAAAGCTATGGTTGGGAGGATGGAACTAGACAGCAGTAGGAGCAGCTATGAGGCCCTGCAGAACTGCAGTGGCAAAGCCTGCCCTGGATTTAGAGTAGAGTGGCAGATGATAATGCTTTGTAAAGGTGTGCACTGACCTCCAAGTAGCCGCCTCTAAACTGTCTCTGGTTGGTACTCCCCTGAGAAAGGCTGCTGAGGTGGCTGCAGCTCTGGTGGAATGAGGCCTAATGACCTTAGGCACTGGCTTTCCATGGTGTAAGTAGCAGAAATGAATGCAGTGGCCTAACCACTTAGAAATAGTCTGCTTTGAGATAGGCTTTCCTTGTGATCCTGCAGCATATTCCACTAGTAATTGCTCTGTCTTCCTGAAAGCTTTGGTTCTTTCCAAGTAGAATCTAAGCTGTCTGTGTACATCCAAAGAATGCAGAATTCTCTCCCCCTTGTTCTGTGCATTTGGGTAAAAGGTAGGCAGATGGATGGCTTGGTTAAGCACCACACTGGACACTACTTTAGGCATAAATGTTGGGTTTGTCCTCAGGGAGAACCTGTCTGGATGAAAAATGATGAAAGATTCCACAGCCATGAGCGCCTGTAGCTCTGAAACTCGTCTTGCTGAAGTAATTGCTAAGAGCAGAGCTGTTTTCCAAGATAAAAAATTCATATCAGCTGTAGCAGCTGGCTCAAAAGGAGGCAGGGTGAGCTTTTCCAACACATAGTTGAGGTCCCATGCAGGTATTGGTAGTATCCTTGGGGGCCTTACATTTTTGGCTCCTCTGAAGTACTGCCTTAATAAAGGGTGAGAAAAAAGTGGTGGCTCTGTATTGTAATGAGCCGAAATGGCAGAGGCATGAATTTTAATTGATGAGAAAGATAGGCCTTTGTCCAGCATCTCAGTTAAGTATTGCAAAATCTGAGGAATATTTGGTACCGCTGTATCAGTTCCTTGTGCCTGGCTCCAGGCACAGAAAATCTTCCATTTTCCAGCATAACACTTTCTAGTACTAGGCCTTATGGCTTCCAGAATGACACCCATCACAGCTTTACTGAGAGGTGTTTTTTGTATGACTACATTATCTGCCATGCTGCCAAGTTTAATGTCCTGAGTTGGCTGTGCATGATCTGACTGTTTTGCTGGGACAGTAGTCGAGGTATTTGAGGTAAGTTCCAAGCTGGGTATAGAGATAAGTTCCTTAGTATTGGGTTCCAGTACTGGTGTGGCCAGTCTGGAGCAATCAGTATCATCTTTGGCTTCTCCTGTCTGACCTTTAGGAGTACCTTGGGGAGGAGAGGCAGTGGAGGAAAGGCATATACTGATAGGTTTTTCCAGCTGAAAGATAGGGCATCTGCTTTCCATGCTTGTCTGTGAGAAGTCCTTGTGCAGAATCTTTTTAGTTGGTAATTGAGAGGGGAGGCAAATAGATCTACGTCCAGGCATCCCCATTTCCTTGTTATCATGCTGAAATCTTGTGGATCCAGCATCCATTCGTGGGGATCCATGAGGTTTCTGCTTAGTTCGTTTGCCAGAGTATTTTCCTTTCCTGGCAGGAATTGTGCCTGCAGATGTACTTGGTAAGTCAAAGCTGTGTCCCACAAGGTCATGGCTAGTCTGCAAAGGGGGTAAGAGTGTGTGCCCCCCTGCTTGTTTATATACCACATGACCGTGGTGTTGTCTGTCTTTATCAGTAGTTGTCCCAGATGAAGTAGGTCCTTGAAGGCTGTCAGGGCATTTTGAACAGCTAACATCTCTTTTTCATTGATATGTAGATGCATTTGGTTTGAGGACCATGTGCCCTGAATGCATCTTCCTGCCATGTGGGCTCCCCAGGCATAGTCTGATGCATCCGTTGTTAGTATCTGCCTGGCTGGAGGTAATGTGAATGGCTGTCCCTTGTTCTGGTGACAAGCCTTTGCCCACCATCGAAACTCCTGTTGCAGGCAGGGAATCAGTAATGACTGTTTCCAGGCTGTGGCAATGTTGAGTCCAAACACTTTTTAGGTACCATTGAAGTTTCCTCATATGCAGTCTTGCATATGGAATTAGTAGGATGCAGGATGCCATGAAGCCCAAAGCCTGCAGAATTTTTCTTGCAGATAACTGGGCCTTTGTTGCCAACATTTTGAAATAGGTAGTCAGTTGCCTTTGTTTGTCTGGCGTGAGATAAGCCATCTGGGCAGTTGTCTTCAAGCTTGCACCCAGGAATGTTATCTCTGGTGAGGGTACTAGTTTTGATTTCTTTTTGTTGACTGTGTACCCTAGGCATGTTAGAAGTCTTTTCACAAACGCCAGATGTTGAAGAATGTCCTTGTTCTCTGCTTGAATGAGACAGTCATCCAAGTAAGGATATATTTGTATTCCTCTTTGTCTGCAGAATGCAATTACTGGTGCCAGGCACTTTGTAAAGACCCTGGGCGCAGTAGATAAGCCAAAGGGCAGTGCAGAGAATTGGTAATGCATTGAACCAGCCTTGAATCTTAGGTATCTTCTGCATGATTGTTTGATTGGGACATGCAGGTATGCCTCTTTTAGGTCTAAAGTCACAAGCCAAGCATTCTTGCCCAGCATGGGCAGAAGCTGCTGCAAAGTCAACATTTTGAATTTTGGAATATCCAGGAAAGTGTTCGTAATAGATAGGTCCAGTATCGGCCTCCAGGCCTTGTCCTTTCTGGGTACCAAGAACAGTCTTGAGTAAAATCCTTGTCCCTGCTCTTGCTCTGGTACTTGTTGAATTGCCCCCATGTCCATGAGGGATAAGACTTGTTTTTGTGCCTCTGCCCATTGATTTTTTGGCAGATCTGGCCAGCTGTTTGCCTTTGGCAGAGTATGGAAATGGAACTTGTAGCCTTGTGACACTATGTTTAGAACCCACTTGTCCTGGGTTATGATGTGCCAATTTTGAGCAAAAAGTGCTAATTTTCCCCATAAGGGTGCTGCCAGAAGACAGGTGCTTGGTGCAGGCAGGGAAAAGTCATTGGGCCTGTTTTCTGTATGTTTGTGATCTATCTTCTCCAGCTTTGGAGTTAGAAGCACCCCATTGCTTGGGCCTATAAGAACCTTGTGCCTGGGATCTGCCCCTAGGGCATCTGGATCTGCCCCTTTGAGGTCTGTCTGACACAGGAAAGGACCAATTTTTTGTAAGCCAGTGTCTACTAAACCTAGGTGGCTGTACTTGTACAAAATCTTTTGACAGTTTGCATAGATTTAGCTTTGTCCTCCATTTTCTTTAACACCTCTTCTGCCTTAACACCAAACAAAGTATCATGCTGTAAAGGTGCATCTAGTAATTTAACTTTAACATGATCAGGCAGATTTTGTTCCTTTAACCAAGCATGCCTCCTAATTACAGAACCCATAACTGCGGCCCTGCAGGAGGCCTCCAAAGAATCAAAACCACATTGCAAAGTATGTTTTCCAACTTGTTCTGCTGCATACAATAAATCCTGCATTTCCTTGTTTTCTGCACATTCAGAATTTAACATTTTCTGTTTAAGTAATCCCATGACATGTTGCTGATACTTAAGCATATGAAATTAACAGTTTGAGGCCCTAATAGCCAAAGTTGCAGATGTGTAAACCTTTTTTCCCCATCTATCCAGTGCCCTTGAATCTCTGTTTGAGGGAGTTGGGTTTTTTGAAGTGGAAGCCTTAACTCCCTTTGGACCCTGTGAAATAGCTTCTGGGTCAGCAGCAGGGTTTTTAAAAAGAAATTTGTGTGAGTCAGGAACCCTGTAATATCTGGCAGGCTTAACAGGAGCTGGGGGTAAGGAGTCAGGGGTCATACTAGACTCCGAAAATACATCATCTACAATGTCTAACACAGGTGGAATGGCTAGAGGCCTGTGCTGAGGTAGTAAAAGAAAATTCCTGAGCCTCTTTTTAGATTCTGAAAAATCTTGGCTCTCCCAGCGGAAATGCTCCCTCATGGTATGCAAGGTTTCCCCAAAGGAATAGTCCTCAGGAGGAGATGCTGAAGGAATAGATTCTTCAGCATCAGAATCCTCATAGGGGTGAAGAGAATATTCCTGATCAGAAGAGGAATCAGAAGAAATAGAAACCTGATCTGAAGATTCATAGTCAGTGCCTTGCCTAGGCCTCTTATCAGGAGGGGGATGGGAACCCCTGATCAAGGTAATCAAGTCTTCTGCCATTCTGAGCATCTGTTTTTTGGGCATAGAGGCCTGTCCACGTGGCTCTTGAGTTTGCTTCCTTGCTTTAGAAGGTGCTTTAGTCTTTGCCTTTGAAGCTGAAGTCGGTTTAATGTAAAGATGTTTAGGTCTGAATACACCCTCAGAAGCCGGTACCTGCTCAGTGGCTCCGGATCCATCTGAGGGATTAGCGTCCGAAGCTCCAATACCTTGAGTATCCAGCAGCATAGCCGACTCCACGTGGGCATCGGTAGCAGCCTGCGACTCTAAAGTAGCGGGCGTCAGGGGCTGCGAAAGTGCCTCACTGAGAATCGGTGACTGGCTTAGGAGAAGCTTCGTCATCGGTTTTGGGCCTCGGTTGTTTTTCTCTATCCTTTTCTTTGCGTTTTTTGTAAACTCCGGTAGTCGGATGGCTATCCGACGACATTTCAGGATAATTAAACTGGCATCCAAAAAAGTTTAAAGAAAAATCATACCGATGCTTAATAGTGCGTTGGTTAAATCTAGCACAAAACCGACAACCAGTAACGTTGTGATCAGGGCCTAGGCAAGGAATACAGTAAGAATGAAAATCCTTATGAGGTATTTGCTTTCCACAAGAAATACAATTATTAACTTTTTCTGACATCAGTCTGGAGCAAGAAAAAAGTTTCTCCAAGGGGGTACTTAGCTTTATTGAAGACTTCGGATCTGAAACTCAAACATGAAAATCTCAGGAGTCGGCCAACCAGCACTTGCGAACTGCTTCTGCTTCAGGCACCACACGGCAAGAAAGACTGAAGAAAATGGCGTTGGCTGCTTCTTTTATACCCCTGATGACCTGACATCAGGAAAGGGGTGACAGCAGCTGACGCAGGACCCAAGACTTTGGAATTCAGGCTGGCTGAGGGCAACCTGCCAGCAGGATTACCGAAATGTAATGACTGCAACAGTGAAACACGAAGAACATCTATGATTACGGGACTACCACTTTTTGTGTTTTAATAACTATACAAAGAGCATATTCACTTAGGTTCGTAGGTGGCCCAAGAACCATTTAAGCCTGGCCAAGCTTACCCAAATTACTAAAATATTGCTGACATGTGTCAATACCCCAAGGAATTTTATGAGTTACCACAGAAAAGTACAGTTTTGTACCTACCATAAATGTAGATGTTAGAGTGCTAATACAGCTGCAGTAATCACATATGGGTTCTCTGCCATCAGGCGGGTCCTCAGTTGGCCGAATTCCAAAGTCTTGGTCCGGCGTCGGTTGTTGTCACCTTCTTCCCTGACGTCAGTGCAGCAGGGGTATATAAGTCACAGCCGACGCCATATTCTTCAGTCTTTCTTGCCCCAGATGTCAGGTGCCCCCAAAAGGAAGGCAATACATAAATTATATAGCTATATGTATATATATATATATATACAAGCAATGCAATGTTATCAAAAAAGAGTAGTTGCAAGCAAATACACCATAGGAGGATAACCCAAAATAGGATGTATGAGGAGGAGTTAGCCACTAATCCTTTACCAAGAGGGGAAGGAGGGAGGGAAACCTGTACTGCAGCTGTATTAGCACTCGAACATCTACATTTATGGTAGGTACAAAACTGTACTATGTTCATCGTGCATACAGCTGCAGTAATCAAATATGGGTAGAATCCCAAAGCTACACACAGGGTGGTAGGCACTAGGTGGAACTGGGATGAGCCAGAATGCCCTGCAACACAGCAGTAGCAAAGCCTGCTCTAGTTTTTGGAATATAAAGGCAGGTGGTAGTGTCTTGTGAAGGTATGTACAGAACTCCAAGTGGCTGCCTCCAAAATATCTTTGGTAGGAACTCCTCTGAGGAAGGCTGTAGAGGTAGCTGTGGCCCTGGTGGAGTGGGGTCTGATGCCTACAGGGACAGGTTTCCCATGATAGGAGTAACAGAATCGTATGCAGTGGCCTATCCATTTTGAAATAGTCTGTTTGGTAACAGGCTTTCCTTGAGCTCCTACAGCATAGGACACAAAAAGTTGTTCAGATTTCCTGAAAGGCTTTGTTCTGTCCAAATAATAACGTAGCTGTCTATGGATGTCTAAGGAATGTAGCAGCTTTTCCCCTTTGTTTTGAGGGTTGGGGTAGAAGGTAGGTAAGTGTATGGCTTGATTTAAAGCTACCCTGGATACCACTTTAGGCATAAATGACGGGTTAGTTCGAAGGGAGACCCTGTCCTGATGGAAGATGAGAAAGGTCTGTACAGCCATGAGGGCTTGTAGTTCCGAAACCCTACGAGCTGAGGTAATGGCCAGAAGGAAAGCAGTTTTCCAGGACAAATATTGCAAATCTGTTGAGGCAGCTGGCTCAAAGGGAGGCAATGTTAATTTTTCTAGAATGTAATTAAGATCCCAGGCTGGCACTGGTTGTTTCCTTGGGGGTCTTATATTCTTAGCCCCTCTGAGGAATTGTCTTAAAAGTGGGTGAGAGAATAAAGGTGGATCCGTATTGGATTCTGCAGAAATGGCTGAGGCATGGATTTTTATGGAGGAAAATGAAAGTCCACTGTTCAGCAGCTCAGCTAGATACTGTAATACCTGAGGCAAATTCAGTTTTCTAGGGTCCTGGCCTTTTTTCTCATTCCAAGAGCAAAACCGTTTCCATTTTGCGGAGTAAGTCTTCCTAGTAGATGGCCTCCTGGCCTCCAGAATGACATCCTGCACCTCTTTGGTGAGTAGGGTCTGTTGTGGTGTTAAAGAATTTTCCATGCAGTGAGATTGAGTGTTTTCAGCTGACTGTGAAGAGTTTTGTAGCTGTGCTGAGTCAGCAGAAGAGGCATTAGAGGTAGTGGCCAGGGAGGAGTATGTGTTAGGCTCCTTAGGAGTGGGTACCAGTGCTGTCTTGGCCAGTCTGGAGCAATCAGTATCATCTTCGGTCTGTCTGCTCTTGCTTTCAAGAGCACCTTGGGTAGAAGAGGCAGAGGTGGGTAAGCGTAGACTGTCCATCCTGTCCAACTGAATGAAAGGGCGTCCACTCTCCAGGCCTTTGGGTGAAAGGTCCTTGAACAAAACTTTTCCAGTTGATGATTCCTGTGGGAGGCGAAGAGATCTATGTCTGGCCTTCCCCACGCTTGGATTATCTTTGTAAACACCTGTGGATGCAACTTCCATTCATGTGGATCTGTCATATTTCTGCTTAGATTGTCTGCCAGCGTGTTTTCCAAACCTGGCAAGTACAGTGCTTGAAGTTCGATTTGCCATTCCAGAGCCAAGTTCCAAAGTGTCATGGCTAGTCTGCACAGGGGATATGAATGTGTTCCTCCTTGTTTGTTTATGTACCACATTACTGTGGTGTTGTCTGTTCTTATAAGCAATTGTCCTGGATGCAGGAGGTCCTTGAAAGCTGTAATTGCATTTATCACTGCTAGCATTTCTTTTTGATTGATGTGAAGGTGCTTTTCCTTTTGGGACCATTTGCCCTGAATGCACCTGTCTGTCATGTGCGCCCCCCAGGCGTAATCTGAGGCATCTGTTGTGATGACTTGATTTGCTTGAGGCTTGCAGAATGGGAGGCCTGTGTTTGTTTGGCATGCTTGGGCCCACCATAGAAATTCCTTTTGCAAACAGGGAATTATTGGTATTATTGTTTCCAAGCTGTGGCTGTGTTGAGACCATAGGTTTTTTAGGTACCACTGAAGTTTCCTCATATGCAACTTTGCACATGGGATTAAAAGAATGCAAGATGCCATGAAACCCAGAGCCTGCAGGATTTTCCTTGCAGTAAGCCTGGTACAATTTGCTAATGTTTTGAAGTACTGAGTTAGTTGCCCCTGTTTTTCTGGTGTAAGATAGGCCATCTGGGTGTTTGTGTCCAAGCTGGCACCCAGGAAAGTTATTTTCTGAGATGGTGTTAGCCTGGATTTCTCTTTGTTGATGGTGTACCCCAGAGAATTCAGTAACCGTGTTGCATAACCCAGATGTTCCAGAAGTGTGTGTTTGCTGTCCGCTTGGATCAGGCAGTCGTCCAAATAAGGGTAAATTTGTATCCTTTGAAGTCTGCAGTATGCAATTACTGATGCCAGGCATTTTGTGAATACTCTGGGCGCAGTAGATAAGCCAAAGGGCAATGCAGAGAATTGATATTGGATTGAACCTGCAAGAAATCTGAGATATCTTCTGCAGCTTTGTCTGATTGGGACATGCAGGTATGCCTCCTTGAGGTCCAATGTTACCAGCCAAAACTCCTTGCCCAGCATGGGAAGAAGCTGCTGTAATGTGAGCATCTTGAATTTTGGTACGAGTAGAAATGTATTTAGGATGGATAAGTCCAAAATGGGTCTCCAGTCGGTTCCTTTTCTTGGTACCAGAAAAAGTCTGGAATAAAAACCTTGACCTTGTTCGTGAGTAGGAACCTCTTGAATAGCTTTCATTTCCATGAGTTTTGAAATTTGTATTTGCGCCTCTGCCCTTTGATTGTGTGGCAGGTTTGGCATGCCTCTCATTTTTGGAAGAGTGTGAAAATGAAATCTGTAGCCTCGGTTTATAATGTCCAGGATCCATTTGTCTGTTGTGATAATATGCCAGTTTCTTGTAAACAGTGCCAGCTTTCCTCCCAGGGGAGATGCCAGCTGGGAATTGCTGGGCAGGAAAAGGAGGAAGTCATTGGGTTTGCTTTCTGTATTGTTGTGCACTGTCTTCGCCACCTCTTGGTGCTGGAGTTTGCCATTGTCTGCCTCTATATGATCCTTGAGATTGTCCTTTGCCCCTTATGCGCCTGTATCTACCTCTTTGGGGCTTGTCTGTGGCTGGAAAGGACCAGTTTTTAGAAGGCCAATTTCTGCTAAAACATGGTGGCTGTACCTGTAGAAAGGCCTTGACAGTTTGCATAGATTTAGCTTTTTCTTCCATTTTTCATAGTATCTCCTCAGCATTAGTACCAAATAACACATCTTTTTGTAAAGGAGCATCTAGCAGTTTAGCTTTAACATGATCAGGCAAGCTTTGTTCCCTAAGCCAGGCATGTCTACGAATAACTGATCCTGTAACAGCAGCTCTACTTGAGGCCTCTAAGGCATCATAGCCACATTGTAAGGTGTGTTTACCCACTTGTTCTGCACTATGCATCATATCCTGCAATTCCTTTAAATCTGGTTGTTCAGGCTGAGACATTTTGTTTCTTAACTGTGATAACAGAAACTGCTGATATTTAAGCATATGGAACTGACAATTTAAGGCTCTCATGGCTAGGGTGGCCGAGGTGTATACCTTTTTTCCGCACCTTTCTAAGGATCTAGATTCTCTTTCGGAAGGTAGTGGATTCTTAGCAGTAGAGGCCTTCATTCCCTTGGGGCCCTGAGAAATGGTTTCAGGGTCAGCATTATGGCTTTTGAACAGAAATTGGTGAGAATTAGGAACTCTGTAGTACCTATCAGGTTTGACTGGGGCAGGAGGCAGGGAATCCGGATTAAGACAAGCCTCCGAGTAAACATCATCAAGTATGTCCAGGACAGGAGGTATAGCCAGAGGTCTGTGCTGAGGTAACAAAAGAAATTCCCTAAGTCTTTTCTTGGAATCAGAAAAGTCTTGGCCTTCCCAATGGAAGTGCTCCCTCAAGGTGTGCAAGGTTTCCCCAAAGGAAAAATCCTCTGGGGGAGATACAGAAGGAATTGACTGTTCTGCATCAGAATCTTCATAAGGGGAGTACGAGTGTTCCTCTACATCAGAAAGTTCTGAGACAATGGAGCCCTGTTCAGAAGAGGGGGAATCTTCCTACACTCTGGGTCTCTTGTCTGGAGGGGGCTGGGAGCCCCTGATAAGGGTAATTAAATCCTCAGCCATTTTAAGCATCTGCTTTTTAGGCATGGGGCCTGGGGATGGGCCCTGTGCAGCAGGCCTCTTGGGATGCATGGCTGATTTGGTCTTAGTAAAGGCCTTAATGGAAAAGGAAGAAGAGGGCCTAAATACACCCTGGGAGGAAGTGGACCTGTCCCCATTAGAAGGTTCAACACTAACAGTGGTTTCGGTGGTTGTAGTCTGAGTAAGGACCGAGGTACCTGCGGGCTCGGGTACAGAAGACACCGCCAAGGAAGTGTCGTCGGTAGTCAGGGACTGCATAGGCGTCTCGCTGAGAACCGGACCACGTGTAGCCGGTTTTGGAGTGGTGTCGGTGGAGACCGCGGACCTCGCGTGTCGGTCTTTGTCCTTGTGTTTTTTTGGACAAAACGGTAGTCGGAGTATCTGACGACATTTTATAATCAAAGGCTTTACCAAAATAATGTTGGGCGAACTCCACCCGATGCTTAATAGTGCATTTATTGAAAGTCGCACAAAAGCGACAGCCCCGAGACGTCGTGGTGTGGGCCTAAACAAGGTATGCAGAGGGAATGGAAATCCTTATGCGGTATTTGCTTCCCACAAGAAATACAATTGTTAACTTTGTCTGACATCGGTCTGAGGCAAGAAAAGTTTCAACGGGTACTTAACTTTAAAGAAGACTTGGTTTCCAATTTTTCAGAATTCAGGAGCTGGCCGACCGGCACTTGCGAACTGCTTCTGCTTCGGGCACCGCGTGGCAAAAAAGACTGGAGAATATGGCGTCGGCTGTGACTTATATACCTCTGTCGCACTGACGTCAGGGAAGAAGGCGACAACAACCGATGCCGGACCAAGACTTTGAAATTCGGCCGACCGAGGACCCGCCCGACGGCAGAGAACCCATATGTGATTACTGCAGCTGTATGCACGATCAACATCTTGTACATATCAAACATTCACAGGCTACCCCTGTACAGTAGGAATACAGATGCCATACCAGGGGTACATTTTTCAATTTCCCATCCAAATGTCCAAGTTATATTTGAATATGTTAGGGATGAGCTTTACTTTATGACTAGAAAGCCTGCTCCAGAGAAGGGTTAATCTTTGAGACACATACCTGTCCCTTTAACTTCTCTTGTTTATGTAGCAGACAAGGTTTAGGGTGTTAAAACTGGTATTTCTGATGCTATTTGTTTTGAAGATATGCAAAAAAATCCATCAGTATAGGATTAGAGGATGTCTTGTAGGCTAACACAGATCACCACACAGCAGTCTGTAGGAAACGGAATACAGGGACAGAGCTTTAAGACGATCTGCATAGGACTTACTGTCTACTTCTTTTTGAGAGGAACATTTGTGGTCTCTCAAGCTGTTTCAACTGTTAAGTGATTTTTCAGGTACATGCTGAATGGCACACTGTACTCAATAATTGGTTGGATGAGAGAAAAAGTATTTTATTTTATTTAGTTTGCTTTTGTTTACCAGGTTTGTCCTTCTTGGTTTGGTCAAAAAACCCTTTTAAGCGAAAGCCCAGGGGAAAAAGCTACAACATATTACAACCATCTTTTAAACAGACAATCAGTAAAATACATGAACACACATTAAATAATATACATTAGAGAATGGACGACCTGTACTTTGCCACTCTGATTGCAGAAAGAATGTTCTCTGGCAGGGTGTTAATGTACAGGGGATGCTTACTGAAAAACGATTCTGGCACTTCACTGCAGCATTTTAAACTGCTGTGTAGCTCAAAATATAACGGAGCTAATGGCTGCCACTATTTTACAGTCACTAAGCAGTGCTTTTAAGAAAATTAAAAATAAATAAAGTGTGTGTTTATGTCTGTGTGTGTGAGTGTGTGTGTGTGCATGAAAGTAAGAGTGACAGTGCCTGAGCCGTTATTTTACACTCTAAGCAGCGCATTTGCTGTTTGGCGAGTGTAACATTAAAACAAAAGTGAGTGTGCATGAGTGCGTTTATGATTATGTCTGCATTTGTGAGTATCTCAGTGCTTGTGTGCATGAAGGCAGAAGTATGTGTGTGTGTTTGTGTGCATGTGTGTGAAAGATAGATATACAGAGATATTGAACATCGGATGCAACTCCTTTAAGATAAAGAGGTATTTACACCTCTCAGCCTCTTGTCTCAAGAAATCTGGATAAATCTTAAAATAATGGGGGACAAAGGCTCAAAAACAGTGACAGATATTAAATATTACTCATAAAAAGAAAGCCGCTATAATAACAACATTTACGTTAACACGCATTTTCTGAAGGAAATGAAGTCCATACCTCTCACCTGTTCCTGATTTTGACTCAAATTTTAGTTCTGCCTTCCTTAATCCTTCTAAAACTGGTAACTTTTGGAGAAAGGTGGTGAATTATACTCAATAAATAATGACAATAAATAGAGTTACAGACTTTTTTATACTTCAGAAAATGTATATTAATTCACATTCTCTTATTCTGTCAGTGTCTCATATTAATAGTACTAATATCTTAAGTGTCATTGATTACTTCTGGATTTGTCCCACATTTTGTTGAGATTTGTCCCTGATTAGTTGAGAGCTATCATAAAAGTCTGAAACTCACATGTAACTCTTTATTTAGTGACTTCAACCCCCAGTGATTTACCAGCACATAGTACAGCAAGTTTGACACAGTAGGCGGAGGAACGAATTTACAGCAAAATTATTACATCTATATCTAGTTATATCTAGCTATCACATATCGTAATTAAAAAAAAAATAAAAACTAAACAAATACAAAACATTACTTTAACAGCTAGCCTGTTCTCTAAGTGCAATAATGCTCTACAAGGTGTATATTATGGTGTAGGGGTGTAGAGGCCTTCTGCCTGTGCCGACAGGCCTCAGAATACTCCTGGACAGAAGCTATTTACACAATAACACACACAATTTTGTCAGATATTACTGCCTGCTTAATAATTACACACACATTTGCTAATTCGATTACATTCATATGAAAGTAGAGGCAACTCTTTTGCATTAGCAGATGTCGAACACTGACCATTTCAGGAGGAGTATTAGTGGGCTTGTCAAATCGATAACAGATCATGTGATTATTGCTTAGAAATTCAAAGAAATGGATGTGAGGAGAGGAGCGAGGTAGGTCAGAAAATGTAAGTATTGTACTTAAAAGTTGGGGTGTAAAGCAAGTTCAGAGACAATTATAAAAAGGCAATCATAAGGTTTATATTAGAAGGATAGAGGTAGGGGTGAGCAGTGTCACAAAATAAAGTGTAAGCTGGGAGAGTAAAACCATTCAGGTACTTGTGAAGGCTGGTTGTGGGGTATAGGATTCCGAATGAAAGAAATGGTTTGACAATATGGCAGGCTGAAGATAACACTGGCATTTATCCTGGAGATGTGCAGGAGCAGATCCATTGACCTGATAACTGAAGGTTTAGTTGAGTTTTAAATGAGGATGATTCTGAGTGGGTGTGGGAAGAGGTCAAACATCATGTTACTGATGTTATTCAGCCAGAGGTTTCAGACTTTTGCCTTGACTTCAGAGAAGTAGATGCCGAAAAGTGGAGGCTCCAGCTCAGATCCCTGTGAAACTGTTAGTGACTGGCCTTTTTGTGGAGGTGAATTACCCTAACCTGACTTCTTATATCCTATCAGTGAGCCAGTTGACTATCAGTCAGGTGACATAGAGGTTTACACCTAATTTTGTAAGTTTTATCTGCCACGCTTCAGTGAGGTACTGTGTCAAACGCCTTGGCCAGGTCCAGACAGAGAGTGTGCACTGTTATGCCCTTGTCCATAATTTTAGTGAATTTCTCAAATAACTCCACCAGGTTACATAGACATTACTAGTCTTTGACAAAACTGAACTGAGTGGAGTCCAGTGTCTATAGGTTTCCTACATCATTGCTTATCTGATCCGTAGTAATACTTTTTATGGTCTTGCATATGAAGCTAGTCAGACTTATGGACCTATAGTTCCCCTGACTCCCTGGAAGGCCCCCTTATGTACAGGGATAACCATTGCTGTACTCCACTCGTTTGGAGTATTTGTTGGGGTGGGGGTAACTGAGTGTGATAAGGTATCCTCTGGGTCCACACAGGTGATTCCATTTACCATTACTTGGCATATCATTGGGTCTCAGAAGATGATCAGCTTATGTTTGATGGCTGGTAGTGGTTTGGGTTGTTATACACTCAATAAGGTGTTCTTTGTAAAAAGAAGTTGCTAGACAAAACTGCATAATATAACTGTTGTGAAGTACTACCTTGCCTGTGAATCATTCCTCCGTGGAGAATCCGGGCTACCATACAACAGTCTTTTTCATTCCGCTTCAGTGTGATTCCCTGAAGAAAAAAAAGGAAACAACAGTTACCAGTCTATGACCTGCAGCTATGCATGTCCTGTTATTTACAACTGAAGATAAGTCACTCACTCCCAAAAGTGGTCATCAGGCTTATGGCCAGTAAAGTACAGTTTTGTACCTACCATAAATGTAGATGTTTGAGTGTGCATACAGCTGCAGTCATCACACTTGGGTTATCCTGCCGTCAGGCGGGTCCTCGGTCGGCCGAATTCCAAAGTCTAGGTCCGGCATCGGTTGTCGTCGCTTCTTCCCTGACATCAGTGTGGCAGGGGTATAAAAGAACCAGCCGACGCCATTTTCTTCAGTTTTTCTTGCCCCAGATGTCAGGTGCCCCCAGAAAGGAAGGCAAAACATGATGTTATGCAAACATACATAAGTAGATAAATCAAAACAGTAGTTGCAAGCAAATACACCATAAAGGAATACCCCAAATAGGTTGTATGATAAAGGTGTTTGGCATAAGCCCTGTCCTAAGAGGGGATGGAGGGAGGGTAACCTGGACTGCAGCTGTATGCGCACTCGGACATCTACATTTATGGTAGGTACAAAACTGTACTATGTTCATCGTGCATACAGCTGCAGTCATCACACTTGGGTAGAATCCCAAAGCTAAGTAAGGGTGGCTGGTACTAAGCAGAATTAGGAGGGGCTAGAATGCCCTGCAGGACTGCTGTGGCAAAGCCCGCTCTATATTTTGAGTATAGTGGAAGGTGGTAGTGCTTGGAGAAAGTGTGCACTGAACTCCAACTTGCTGCTTCCAAAATGTCCTTGGTAGGGACCCCCCTGAGGAAAGCTGCTGAGGTAGCTGTAGCCCTGGTGGAGTGGGATCTGATGTATACAGGCACTGATTTTCCATGAAATGAATAACAAAAGTGTATGCAGTGAGCTATCCATTTTGAAATAGTCTGTTTGGAAATAGCCTTTCCTTGAGCACCTGTAGGATAGGACACAAAGAGCTGCTCAGATTTCCTGAATGGCTTTGTTCTGTCCAAGTAATAACGAAGTTGTCTGTGAATGTCCAAGGAATGTAGTAGTCTCTCCCCTTTATTCTGTGGATTTGGATAAAAGGTAGGTAAATGAATAGTCTGATTCAAAGCCACACTGGATACTACCTTTGGCATGAAGGTAGGGTTGGTTCGTAAGGAAGCCCTGTCCTGATGGAAAATGATGAATGGTTGCACAGCCATGAGGGCCTGTAGCTCTGAAACCCTACGTGCTGAGGTAATAGCCAGAAGGAAGGCTGTTTTCCATGACAAGTATTGTAGCTCTGCTGTAGCAGCCGGCTCAAAAGGAGGCAGTGTCAGCTTCTCCAATATGAAGTTGAGGTCCCAAGCTGGAGCTGGTGGTTTCCGTGGGGGTTGTATATTTTTTGCCCCTCTGAGGAACTGCCTTAAAAGAGGATGTAAGAATAAAGGAGTATCCGTATTGTACTGTGCTGAAATGGCTGAAGCGTGGATCTTGATGGAAGAGAAGGAAAGGCCACTGTTTAACATCTCAGCTAGGTACTGTAAAATCTGAGGTATATTTATTACCCAAGGATTCTGACCTTAGCTTGATTCCAGGAACAAAATTGTTTCCATTTGGCGGAGTAGGTTTTTCTAGTAGAGGGTCTCCTGGCCTCCAAGATGACATCCTGTACCTCCTTGGAGAGGAGGGTCTGTTGGCAAATTAAGGTATTCCCCATGCAGCTAGATTTAGAGTTCTGAGCTGGCTGTGAAGGGTCTTGTAATTGTGCTGGGACAAAAGAAGAGGAACTTGTTGAAGGATCCATGGTGGTGAGTGTGACAGGCTCTTTAGGAGAGGATACCAGTGCTGTTGTGGCCAGTCTGGAGCAATGAGAATCATTTGTGGCCTCTCTGCTCTGGTTTTTAATAGGACTTTGGCCAGTAGAGGTAAAGGCGGGAAGGCATAGACTGTCAATGTTGTCCAATTGAAAGAGAGTGCGTCCACTTTCCAGGCCTGTGGATGATAGGTCCTTGAGCAGAATTTCTCCAACTGGTAATTTCTGTGGGTAGCAAATAGATCTATGTCTGGCTGTCCCCATGCCTGAGTTATCTTTGAGAAGACTTGAGGATGCAACTTCCATTCGTGTGGATCTGTCATGTTTCTGCTTAGGTTGTCTGCCAGTGCGTTTTCCTTCCCTGGCAGGAATTGTGCCTGTAGTTGTATTTGTAATTCCAGTGCTGTGTTCCACAGGGTCATGGCTTGTCTGCACAGGGGGTATGAATGCGTTCCCCCTGTTTGTTTATGTACCACATGGCTGTGGTGTTGTCTGTCCTTATTAATAGCTGGCCTGGATGCAGTAGGTCTTTGAAGGTGATAAGAGCATTTTGCACGGCTAGCATGTCCTTTTGGTTGATGTGTAGGTGCATCTCTTTTTGGGACCATTTTCCCTGAATACACTGATCTGCCATGTGTGCTCCCCAGGCGTAGTCTGAGGCATCTGTTGTGATGATTTGAGTTGCTTGTGGTAAGCAGAAAGGAAGACCTGTGTTTCTTTGGCATGCTTGAGCCCACCACAAAAATTCCTTTTGAAGGCATGGAATGAGTTGTATAATTGTTTCCAAGCTGTGGCTGTGTTGAGACCATAAGTTTTTTAGGTACCATTGTAGTTTCCTCATATGCAGCTTTGCAAATGGTATTAGTAGGATACAAGATGCCATGAACCCCAGAGCCTGCAGGATTTTCCTTGCAGTTAGCCTGGTTAAGGTTGCCATTCTGTTTAAGTATTGAGACAGTTGCCCTTGTTTGTCTGGCATGAGGTAGGCCATCTGGGTCGTTGTGTTTAAGCTGGCACCCAGGAAAATTATCTGTTGAGAAGGTATTAGTTTTAATTTCTTTTTGTTCACTGTGTACCCCAGGCAGTTTAACAGTTTTATTACAAATGCCAGATGTTGCAATAGAATGTCCTTGCTGTCTGTTTGGATCAGGCAGTCGTCTAGATATGGGTAGATTTGGATTCCTCGTTGTCTGCAACAGGCAATTACTGATGCCAGGCATTTCGTAAACACTCTGGGTGCAGTAGATAAGCCAAAGGGCAATGCAGATAATTGGTAATGGGTTGAACCTGCAAGAAATCTGAGGTATCTTCTGCAATCTTGTCTGATAGGGACATGCAGGTATGCCTCCTTGAGGTCCAATGTTACCAGCCAAGACTCCTTGCCCAGCATGGGAAGAAGCTGCTGTAATGTGAGCATCTTGAATTTTGGTACCTCTCGATATGTGTTTAGAATAGATAGGTCTAAGATGGGTCTCCAATCTTTGTCCTTCCTTGGTACCAGAAATAGCCTTGAATAAAAACCTTGACCTTGTTCTTTTGCAGGTACCTCTTGAATTGCTGTCATGTCCATGAGAGCGGAAATTTGCCATTGTGCCTCTGCCCATTGATTTTGTGGCAGGTTTGGCATGCCTCTCATTTTTGGAAGGGTGTGAAAGTGGAACCTGTAGCCTCTGTCTATAATATCCAGAATCCATTTGTCCTTTGTAACAATGTGCCAGTTTTTTGAAAATAAGGCCAGTTTTCTGCCCAAAGGTGCTGCCATTATAGCTTTGTTTGGCAGGCATAGGGTGAAGTCATTGCATCTGTTTTCTAAATGACTGTGGTCTATCTTCTCCACCTTATGGAGCTGGTGTTTGCCACTGTCTAGCTCTGTAAGATCCTTGCGGTTGTCCTCTACCCCTTGGGTGTCTGTATCTGCCCCTTTGGGGTCTATCCGTGGCTGGAAAGGACCAATTTTTTGAAGGGCAGTTTCTGCTGAAGCATGGAGGCTGCACCTGCAAGAAATCTTTAACTATTTGCATAGATTTCACTTTTTCCTCCATTTTCTTTAGTACCTCCTCAGCTTTAACACCGAACAATACATCTTTTTGTAGTGGTGCATCTAATAACTTTGCTTTGACATGATCTGGTAAAGTTTGCTCTTTGAGCCAAGCATGTCTACGTATGACAGACCCCATGACAGCAGCTCTACATGAGGCCTCTAAAGCATAAAAACCACACTGCAAGGTATGTTTCCCCACTTGTTCTGCTCCATGCAACAAATCCTGCAACTCTTTCAAGTCTGGTTGTTCTGTTTGCGTCATTTTGCTTTTCAGCTGAGATAGCAAGAACTGTTGGTATTTTAACATATGAAATTGACAGTTTAATGCCCTCATGGTTAAAGTGGCTGATGTATACACCTTTTTCCCCCACCTTTCTAATGCTCTGGAATCTCTCTCTGAAGGTAAAGGGTTTTAGCAGTAGAGGCCTTAATCCCCTTGGGACCCTGTGAAATTGTTTCTGGGTCAGCAGTATGGCTTTTATAAAGGAACTGGTGAGAATCAGGGACCCGGTAATATCTGTCTGGTTTAACAGGGGCTGGAGGTAAAGAGTCTGGATTAAGACTGGCTTCTGCATACACATCATCCAAAATATCTAAAACAGGAGGGATAGCCAGGGGCCTATGCTGGGGGAGCAGTAGAAATTCCCTGAGCCTTTTCTTGGAATCTGAGTAATCTTGGCCTTCCCAGCGGAAGTGCTCCCTCAATGTATGCAGGGTTTCCCCAAAAGAGTAGTCCTCAGGGGGGGAGACCGAGGGAATAGACTCCTCAGAATCAGAGTCTTCAAAAGGGGAATAGGCATAATCCTGGTCCTCAGAATGTTCTGAGGTAATGGAAGCCTGGTCTGAGGAAGGGTAGTCTTCCTCCAGTCTGGGTCTTTTGTCTGAGGGGGGTTGAGAACCCCTGATGAGAGTAATCAAATCCTCATCCATTTTAAGCATCTGTTTCTTAGGCATGGGGCCTTGAGAGGGGGTCTGAGGACCCTGTTTTTTTAATTTTCATTGCAGCTTTAGATTTAGTGAACAATTTAATAGAGGAGGTGGTAGGCCTGAGAACACCTTCAGAAATGGCAGGCCTCGCTAAATTTTCGGTTTCCCCGCCAAGAGTGGCGTCGGTATCTGCAGTGGGAATGGAGATCGAGGATCCTGCGACTTCGGGTACTGAAGTCGCCGGTAAAGTAGTTTCATCGGTAGTCAGGGGCTGCGTAGGCACCTCGCTGAGAACCAGAGAACCGGTAGTCGGCCTAAGCGTGATCTCAGTACTCGGTGCAGGCCTCAGATGTCTGTCCTTATCCTTGCGTTTTTTGCCTAAAACTGGCGTCGGTGCATCCGACGACATGATATAATTAAATTTTTTGCCAAAATAATGAAGGGCGAACTCCACCCAGCACTTAATAGTGCACTTGTTAAACCTAGCACAAAAACGGCAGGCTGAGACGTCGTGATCTGGCCCTAAGCAAGGTATACAGTAAGAGTGAAAATCCTTATGCTGTATTTGCTTCCCACAAGAAATGCAATTATTAACTTTGTCTGACATCGGTCTGAGGCAAGAAAAGTTTCCCCAATGGGGTACTTAGCTTTAAAGAAGACTTCGGCTGAAATACTATTCGTAAATCTCAGGAGCTGGCCGACCGGCACTTGTGAACTGCTTCTGCTTCGGGCACCGCGCGGCAAGAAAGACTGAAGAAAATGGCATCGGCTGCCTCTTTTATACCCCTGCCGCACTGACGTCAGGGAAGAAGCGACGACAACCGACGCCGGACCTAGACTTTGGAATTCGGCCAACCGAGGACCCGCCTGACGGCAGGATAACCCAAGTGTGATGACTGCAGCTGTATGCACGATGAACATCAGCTAGCAATATGTGTCTAGCCCTAGGGGGTTCCAGGCTCTGTTAACACCGTCACTGGCAAACCAAATTCATTACTCCAAACAGTAGTTCTGCTCTTGTTAAGAGTCAAACAGATTAGCCCTAGATGTACTAAAATCCCTGATAGCCTGCAACTTGACAACCTTTTCTGGTAATTCCTTGTATGAAAAAGCACACAGTTTCACTACTACTATTATTAAAATGTACATAGCAGCAAACATTGGCTTCTGAATACCCTGTAAATTGATAACTGTTCATCCATTTTTTTTAAATTGTACTAACTGATATTTTGTCTTAAAAAGTAGAGTTGTGTACGCTTACCATACATGTAGACATTAGTGTATTCATTGTTGCAGTCCTAACTGATGGCATTTCCTGCTGTGGAAGCCCTTGGCTGGCCTGACTACCAGAGAATTCCCCCACCCCACCCCAGGAGCCAGCAGATGCCCTGAGCAACATCATAAAACATCTGGGTATAAAGGGAGTCAGTCAGCATCATAACTTCAGTACTTTCTTGCCCAGAAAGGAGCCTCTAGCTGGTCCCCAAGGTCAAAGGCCTTAGCCCTAGGATACTACAATGTATAACCCTGAGTCTAATCTGAACAGAGGAGGGGGGAACAATCTGGATATAGGGAAGGAAAATGCCCACCTCAAACTTTGGGGCAAGAGGTGAAGGACTGAGGGAGAGAAAGAATACTGCAACAGTGAATACACTTGAACATCTAGTTATCTTAAGTTTACACAACTATACTACGCTCTTTGTGTTTCACTGTTGCAGTCCTAATGGATAAGATAACTCTCAAAGCTGATAAGATGGTGGCTGGAGAATTTTGTGGGGATGATAGGATGCCCTGCAAAACTGCAATGGCAAATACAGCTCTAGACTTGGAAAAGGCTGGAAGGTGACAGTGTTTGGTGAAGGTATGCACAGAGGACCAAGAACCTGCTTCTCAAATGACTTTAGTGGCCACCCCTTTAAGAAAGGCAGTATATGTAGAGGTAGCTCTATTGGAGTGTGATCTAACAGAGTCTGGGGGCTATTTTCCACAGTGGCTGCAGCAAAACAAAATGCAGTGGGAGATCCATGAGGAAATTGTTTGTTTAGAAACTGGTTTTGCTTCAAAGTTACAAGCAAAGGCCACAAAAATTTGGTCAAATTTTCTGACATTTTTTTGTTCTGTCCGGGTAGTAAAGTAGTTGTCTATGCACATCCATTGACTGGAGGAGTCTCCCCACCTTATTTTGAAGGTTGGGAAAGAAGGTATGTAGGTGGATGATCAGGTTCAAAGAGGTATCTGTAACCAAAAGAGGAGCTGGTTCTAAGACAGACTTTGTCAGGGTAGAATGTGAGGAAAGGTTCTACTCACATAAGGGCCTGAAGCTCTGATACTCGTCTAGCACAAGTAATGGCTAGAAAAAAAAGCTGTCTTCCAGGTCAAGAACTTGATGTATGTAGAGACAGCTGGTTCAAAAGGGTGGAGGGTGAACTTCTCCAAAATTAAATTGAGGTCCCACGAAGGAGCAAGGACTTTTCTTAGGAGTCTAATGTGAATAACCCCTCAGGAACTGTTTCATGAGCGGGTGGGAAAAGAGGAGGTTGAGAGGGCAAAAAGGATGAAATGGCTGAAACATGAATCTTAATAAAGGAATAAGAAAGCCCTTTGTCAAAAGTTCTGATAAGTATGAAAGGATCACAGGAAAGTACAATTTTGTACCTACCATAAATGTAGATGTCTGATAGGTATGCATCTGCAGTCATCACATATGGGTTGTCCTGCCTCAGGCAGCCCTTCGGTCATCCGGATTCCAAAGTCTGGGTCCGGCGTCAGCTGATGTCGCCCTTTCCCCGACGTCACAATGCCTGGGGTATAAAAGCATCAGCCGACGCCATCTTCCTCAGTTTTTCTTGCCCCAGATGCCAGGTGCCCTCTAGGAAGGCTAAATTTGGAAAAATGCAATAAAAATCCAAACATTTGCAAAAATATATATAGATATATATGTATAAACAAATACACCATAATAGATCCCCCAGCTAGCTAATAGAGAGGTAAGCACCCTAGGAGTACCACAGAGGGGAAGGAGGGAGGGTAAACCTGACTGCAGATGCATACCTATCGGACATCTACATTTATGGTAGGTACAAAACTGTACTATGTCCTTCAAGGATGCATCTGCAGTCATCACATATGGGTAGAATACCATAGCCAATCTGGGGGTGGAGGTACTAGGAAAAGGATGGTGTAGCTAAGATACCCTGCAGGACAGCCATAGCAAAGCCTGCTCTGGATCTGGAATATAAAGGTAAATTGTAATGCTTGGCAAATGTATGCACGGAGCTCCATGTGGCAGCTTCTAAAATGTCTTTTGTAGCCACCCCTCTTAAGAAGGCTGTGGAGGTGGCTGTGGCTCTCGAAGAATGAGGTCTAATGTTAGCTGGTACAGTCTTTCCATGAAATGAGTAACAAAAGCGGATGCAATTTCCTATCCATTTTGAAATTGTCTGTTTGGAAATTGCTTTTCCTTGAGTACCAGCAGCATATGCTACCAGCAGCTGGTCAGTTTTTCTGAAACCTTTAGTTCTGTCCAAGTAGTAGCGCAACTGTCTGTGAATGTCCAGGGTGTGCAGCAGTTTCTCCCCTTTGTTTTGTGGATTTGGGAAGAAGGTAGGCAAATGAATGGCTTGATTCAATGAAACCCTGGATACCACCTTTGGCATAAAAGTAGGATTAGTTCTTAATGAAACTCTATCCTGATGGAAAATAGTAAATGGCTGAACTGCCATCAGGGCCTGCAATTCCGAAACTCTTCTTGCTGAGGTTATTGCCAGGAGGAAAGCAGTCTTCCATGAGAGGTACTGTAGATCTGCAGATGCTGCTGGTTCAAATGGAGGCAGTGTTAGTTTTTCCAACACGTAGTTAAGGTCCCAGGCAGGTAGAGGCAGTTTCCTAGGAGGTTTGATGTTTTTGATCCTCTTAGAAACTGTCTTAGGAGAGGATGAGAAAAGACAGGAGGATCAGTATTGTACTCTGCTGAAATTGCTGAAGCATGAATCTTAATAGAAGAGTAAGACAGACCATTGTGGAACATTTCTGCCAAATATTCCAGGATATGTGCCATGTTCATCATTGTCACATCTAGGCCCTTTGTGATGTTCCAGATGAGAAATCTTTTCCACTTTGCTGAATATGCCTTCCTTGTGGAAGGGCGGCGAGCTTCCAGAATAATATTCTTTACTCTCTGGGATAGCTTATCCTGAGGAGAAGTCAAGGTATTCTCCATACTGTTAGTTGCAATGTTTTCAGGTTGGAATGTAGTTTTGTATCTGTGCTGTGTCAGTAGAAGTGGCCATAGAGGTAGGGGCCATGGCTTCGTACGTGACATGCTCCTTAGCAGTGGGTACCAGTGTTGTCTTGGCCAGTCCGGAGCTATCAGGATCACTTTTGGCTGCTCTGCCCTGATCTTCAGTAACACCTTGGTCATTAATGGAATAGGATGAAATGCATACACTGTCAGATTTCTCCAGCTGAAAGAGAGGGCGTCCACTTTCCACGCTTGTGGGTGGTATGTCCTTGAGCAGAATTTCTTTAGTTGATGATTGTGGGGGGATGCAAATAGATCTATGTCCGGGCTCCCCCAAGATTGTGTTATCTGTTGGAAAATGTCTGGGTGCAGCATCCATTCGTGTGCATCCATGATATTTCTGCTTAAGCTGTCCGCCAGTGTATTGTCCTTCCCTGGCACAAACTGAGCTTGTAGCTGTATATTGAGTTTCAAGGAAAGATCCCATAGATTCATTGCCAGTCTGCACAGAGGGTAAGAATGGGTACCTCCTTGCTTGTTTATGTACCACATAACTGTGTGTTGTCTGTCCTTATTAGTAGATGGCCTTGATGCAGAAAGAGTTTGAAGGCCTCGATTGCATGTATCACTGCTAGCATTTCTTTTTGATTTATGTGCATGCGTAGCTCTTTTCATGACCACTGTCCTTGGATACCTCTGCCCTCCATGTGTGCTCCCCAACCTAGGTCCGAAGCGTCTGTTGTAATAGTTTGGGAGGTTTTTGGCTTTGTGAAGGGCAGCCCTCTGTTGGACTGGCTGGCCTGAGCCCACCACAGAAATTCCTTGTGAAGGTATGGAATGAGTGGGATTAAAGTTTCCAAACTGTGACTGTGCTGAGTCCATAAACTCCTTAGGTACCACTGTAGCTTTTTCATATGCAGCCTTGCTTGTGGAATCAAAAGAATACAGGATGCCATGTAACCCAGGGTCTGCAGGATTTTCCTTGCAGTCAGCTGAGTTTGTCTTGTCAGATTCTTGAAGTAATCCGGTAGTTGATTTTGTTTTTCTTCTGTGAGATAAGCCATTTGGGTGGTTGTATCTAGATCCGCACCCAGAAAGGTTATTCTTTGGGATGGAACAAGTCTTGATTTGTGCATGTTGACTGTATATCCCAAGGCCTGTAGAAGATTGATGGCATAATTTAAGTCCTTTATCAGAGTTTGTTGGTTGTCCGCTTGTATAAGGCAGTCGTCCAGATATGGGTAGATTTGAATCCCGTGGAGTCTGCAGTGTGCTATTACTGATGCCAGGCATTTCGTGAATACTCTGGGCACAGTAGATAAGCCAAAGGGCAATGCTGAGAATTGATAATGCTCTGACCCTGCAAGAAATCTGAGGTATCTTCTGCAACTTTGTCTGATAGGGACATGCAGGTATGCCTCCTTGAGGTCTAGAGTAACCAGCCAAGACCCCTTGCCCAGCATGGGAAGGAGTTGCTGTAGAGTCAGCATTTTGAATTTTGGCACAATGAGATAAGTATTCAGTATGGACAAGTCGAGAATAGGTCTCCATTGATGCTCTTTTCTTGGAACAAGGAATAGTCTGGAGTAAAATCCTTGGCCTTGTTCTGAAATAGGAACTTTTTCTATGGCTTTCATTTGTAGTAAGTTTGAGATTTGTTTCAAAGCCTCTGTCCTTTGATTTGGTGGCAGACCTGGTATGCCTTTTCTTTTTGGCAATGTGTGGAAATGGAACCTGTATCCGTTGTCTATTATTTGGAGTGTCCATTTGTCTCTTGTAATGTTGTGGCAATTTCTTGAGAATAAAGAAAGCTTTCCACCCAAATGTGCTTCTAATTGAGCCCTGGTTGGCGGAGTCAAAGCAGAGTCATTGAGTTTGTCCTTGTGCAGCAGTTGCAGATCCTGAACTGCCTGTCTGGATTGGAGGTTGCCATTGACGGCCTCTGTAGGAGCCCCTAGCTTGGCCTCTACCTCTGGCATGCCTGTTTCTGCCCCTTTGAAATCTTTCTGTGTCTGGAAAGGACCAATTCTTGGAAGGCCAGTTTCTGCTGAATCTAGGCAGTTGGACTTGAAGAAAATCCTTAACTGTTTGTACAGATTTTGCCTTTTCCTCAAATTTCTTTAGGACGCCTTGAGCAGTGGAACCAAATAACTTTTGCTTTTCCAGTGGAGCATCCAAAAGCTTAGCTTTAACATGTTCTGGCAGAGATTGTTCCTTCAGCCAAGCATGCCTGCGTATGACAACACCTGTCATTGCTGACCTACATGAAGCTTCCAATGCATCATAACCACACTGCAAGAAATGGTTGCTAACCTGCTGGGAATTATGTACCAGATCCTGAAGGGATTTATTGTCAAGGGGTTCTGAAGAAGACAATTTCTTATGCATTTCTTCTAACAAATACTCTTTATACTGTATCATGTGAAATTGACAATTTAATGCCCTCATAGCAAGAGTGGCAGAAGTATACACTTTTTTACCCCATCTCTCTAATGCCCTGGACTCCTTTGCAGAGGGGAGTGGGTTCTTAGTAGTAACAGCTGCAACCCCTTTAGGGCCCTGTGAAATAGTTTCAGGGTCAGCAGAGTGGGCCTTATAAAGAAAATTATGTGTTTCCGGGACCCTGTAATACCTATCAGGCTTAACAGGGGCCGGAGGCAGAGTGTCAGGGGTCATACTAGAGTCAGAATATACATCATCAATCACATTTAAAACAGGGGGAATAGCCAAAGGTCTATGCTGAGGTAAATGAAGAAAAGTTCTTAGTCTTTTCCTGGAATCAGAATATTCCTGGCCCTGCCATTTGAAATGCTCTCTCATAGTGTGAAGGGTCTCCCCAAAGGAAAGCTCTTCAGGAGGGGAGGCTGAGGGAATAGATTCCTCTGCATCTGAATCCTCGTAGGCCGAATAAGCCTCCTCCTGGTAGTCTGGGTGATCCGAGCCAACAGAGGCCTCCTCTGAGGAAAGGGGATCAGGGGGGATCCATCCTGGGCCTTTTGTCTAGAGGGGGTTGGGAGCCTCTGTCCGGATGAGGCTGAGAGCCCCTAATTAAGGAGATCAGGTCCTCTGCTAAAGTTAAAATCTGTGAACTAGAAGAAGGTCCCTGAGGAATAACTCTGGGAGGCATGGCTTTAGTATGTTTTGCAGCTTTAGCCCTGGTGAAGGCCTTAATAGACATGGATGCAGGAGGCCTGGCTGCACCATGTGCTGGTGTAGCTTTATCTAAAGGTATGGTGTCGGAAGATTCCAATACACCAGTTTCGGAAGGCAATTCTGTAACTGACTCGGTAGAAGCCTCTGCCGAGGCTGTCGGTTGTATTATTTCAAGGTTCGGAAGCTCCAAGGACTCGGTATCAGCCGAGACCGAGACACTCGCGGTAGGCCTAGCTGCGGTTTCAGCTGAAACTGCAGCCCGCGTGTGTCGGTCCTTGTCTTTCCGTTTCTTAATTAAATGTGATGTCGGGGTTTCCGACGGCATTTTGTAAGCAAAACTATCCCCAAAGAACTCTTCTGCGAACTCCGACCGACGTCTAAGAGTGCATCAGTTGAAGGAAGCGCAGGCAGAGCAGGCCGAGACGTCGTGGTCTGGGCCTAAGCAAGGAAGACAATAAGAGTGGAAATCCTTATGAGGTATTTGTTTCCCACAAGTTAAACAATTATTAACTTTTTCTGACATCGGCTGAGGCAAGAAAGAGTCCCCAACGGGGTACTTAGCTTTTGAAGTATTCGGATAGCGAAATTACAGGAGCTGGCCGACCGGCACTTGCGAACTGCTTCTGCTTCGGGCACCACGCAGCAAGAAAGACTGGGGAAGATGGCATCGGCTGATGCTTTTATACCCCAGGCGTTGTGACGGGGAAAGGGCAACATCACCCGACGCCGGACCCAGACTTTGGAATCCGGCCGACCGAAAGGCTGCCTGAGGCAGGACAACCCATATGTGATGACTGCAGATGCATCCTTGAAGGACATCCTTAGAGTGATGAGGGTTCCTTTCTGTTTGTCTACACCACAGAGTAAGTCTCTTCCATTTTGTGGAGTAAGACTTCTTTCTGTTAGTCTCCTGGTTTCTTTTAGGAATGCCCAGGACCTGTTTGTTAAGGGATGCCCCATCCAATTGGTCAAAATATAACCCAAGACATAACCTGTCAGTATGAGAGTATTCAGGCTGGGGTGTATGCTGGTGCCCTTATTCTGTATCAACAGGTTCATTTGCTGGGACAGCAGACAGGGTTACTTCTTGCTGGAACTGGGTATCAGGGAATACCAGTGCTGCCTTGACCAATCTGGGGCTATTAGAATGACCCTTGGTATTGGTATGGTACTGAAGGGAAAGCACAGAGGAACAGACCTGTCTAAGGGAAGGAGAAGGCATCCCTCTTCCAGCCCAACTTGGTTTTCCCTTGTGCAAAACTTTTTCAAGTAAGAGTTTTCTTTTGTGACGAAACGGTCTATCTCTGGCACACTCCATTTTGTTCTGAGAAATTATGCTGAAGGGGAGGCCCTGATTGTAGGAACAGGCTCAGGCCCATCAGGCAAACTCTTTCTTGAGATAAGGGAGAAGCCTGAGGATGAGGGACTGAGAATGCTGGCACCACACATTTCTGAGGTAAAGCAGCAGCTTCCAATCCCTACAGTCTGGCCAAAGGGATTATGAGGATGCAACAGCCCATGTAAACCAGGGCTCTGAGGAACTCTCTGGCTATAAGGCAGTTCCTGAGAAAGAGCTTTTAGAAGTAAAGAGCTAGAAATGTAGCCTTGTCAGGAGGAAGGAAGGCTTCTGAAGGCACAAGTCCACCAAAGCCACCAGAAACCAATCCTGTTCGTGGGGGTGGACTGAGTTTTGGATACTGATGAAAACCCCTAGGCTGGCTAGGGTTTCTTGGATGTATACCAAATCCAATTATTGATGAAAACCCCCAGGCTGGCTACGGTTTCTTGGATGTATAACAAATCCAATTATTAATGAACCCCACCCCCCGGGCTGGCTAGGGTTTCTTGGATATATAACAAATCCAATTATTGATGAAAAACCCCAGGCAGACTAGGGTTTCTTGGATGTATAACAAATCCAGTTATTGATGAAAACCTCTACACTGGCTAAGGTTTCTTGGATGTATAACAAATCTAATTACTGATGAAAAAACCCAGGCTGGCTAGGGTTTCTTGGATGTATAACAAATCCAATTATTGATGAAAAACCCCCAGGGTGGCTAGGGTTTCTTGGATGTATAACAAATCCAGTTATTATTGAAAAAACCCAGGCTGGCTAGGGATTCTTGGATGTATAACAAATCCAATTATTGATGAAAACCCCTAGGCTGGCTAGGGTTTCTTGGATGTATAACAAATCCAATTATTGATGAAAACCCCTAGGCTGGCTAGGGTTTCTTGGATGTATAACAAATCCAGTTACTGATGAAAACCCCTAGGCTGGCTAGGGTTTCTTGGATGTATAACAAATCCAATTATTGATGAAAACCCTAGGCTGGCTACGGTTTCCTGGATGTATAACAAATCCAATTATTGATGAAAACTCCTAGGCTGGCTACGGTTTCTTTGATATATAACAAATCCAATTATTGATGAAAACCCCTAGGCTGGCTAGGGTTTCTTGGATGTATAACAAATCCAATTATTGATGAAAACTCCTAGGCTGGCTACGGTTTCTTGGATATATAACAAATACAATTATTGATGATAACCCCTAGGCTGGCTACGGTTTCTTGGATGTATAATAAATCCAATTATTGATGAAAACCCCTAGGCTGGCTACAGTTTCTTGGATGTATGATAAATCCAATTATTGATGAAAACCCCTAGGCTGGCTATGGTTTCTTGGATGTATAACAAATCCAATTATTAATAAAAACCCCTAGGCTGGCTATGGTTTCTTGGATGTATGATAAATCCAATTATTGATGAAAACCCCTAGGCTAGCTATGGTTTCTTGGATATATAACAAATCCAATTATTAATGAAAACCCCTAGGCTGGCTACGGTTTCTTGGATGTATAACAAATCCAATTTGAGTTTTTCTAGATTTGTTGCTTTAATATGGCAGTTGTCTAGATAGGGATAAATCTGAATGCCCTTTGACCTGCAGAAGGCTATCACCGGAGCCAGGCATTTTGTAAATACTCTGGGTGCAGTAGACAAGCCAAGGGGTAAAGCAAAAAAAAAATGATAATGCTTTGCATCTGCTCTGAAGTGTAAAACCTCCTGTGGATTGTTTCTATGGCAATGTGGCAGTATGCATGTTTTAGATCTAGGGTAACCATGTAGGTATTGGTAGAAATTATGGGCAACAGTTTTTGAAGGGTTAGCATTTTGAATTTTAGTACCTACAAGAATCTTTTGATCTTTGACAGGTCCAGGGTAGGTCTCCACTTCTTTTCTGGTGACTAGAAAGAGTCTTGAGTAAAATCCCTTTCTCTCTCACCTTTTGTGTACTGGTTCCACAGAACCTTGGGTACTCATTAACTGAATTTGTTTTATGGCCTCTGTCTTGTAATTTGGGGGAATGTCTGAGAAGCCTGAGCAAGCTGGAAAATGCTTGAACCAAAGTTTGTAGCCTCTTTTTATGACCTTTAACACCAACTGATACCTGGTAATGTGTATCCAATTTTTTTAAGAAGAGGGACAGCCATCTTCTAGTTTGGGAAAAGGGGATATGGAGGTTGTGGTGGGACTTGAGGGAGGAGGAAATGGGAGGAGCATGGGTGAGTCAGGGTTGCTCCCTGCTAGGACCGTACTGTCAGGATTCTGTAGACCTACTGCAGTCAACTTAGCACAGTTTCGGAAGCTGGTGCTGCCTTTCATTACTGTCCCTTCTTGGTCTTCTCTGTCTTGGTTTAGACTAGGAGGCCAGAAAGGACCAGTGTTTGAGAGGATAGTTATGGCTGAAGTGGGGTGGTTGAACCTGAAGAAAATCTTTCACAGTCTGCATTGACTTGGCCTTACCCTCCATCTTTTTAAGTACTGCTTCAGCCTTAGGACCAAAGAGATAATCTTTGTCTAAAGAAGCATGCTCAGGGAGGGACTGCTCCCTCAGCTAGGCATGTCTTCTAATAATGAATCCTGTAGCTGCTGCCCTGCTAAATGCTTCCAGAGCATTGTAGTCACGGTGTAAGGAATGCTTTGTTACTTGAGAACATGAGATTAATTGGTCTAGCAGTTCCTCGGAGAAGGCCTTCTTTTCAATTTCCACCAATTTTTGCTTCATCTGGTCCAAGTGGGTCTCCTGATACTTGACCATATGGAACTGGCAATTTAGTGCCCTCATAGCCAGGGTAGCAGAGATGTAAACTTTCTTCCCAAACCTGTCAAAGGCTCTACTTTCTTGTCCACTAGCAGGGGGCTTTTGGAAGTGCCAGCTCTGGCTCCTTTAGGATCCTGAGTCACCACTACAGGATTTGATACAGGGTTCTTAAAAACATGCCTACTGGAATCGAGAACTCTGTAAATCTGTCTAGTTTTAAGTAATAGGGAGTCTGGCTGCAAGGAAGAGTCCAACAGGACATTGTCTACCAAGACTAGGGGTATAGCAAAAGGTTTATGCTCAGGAAGTTATAAGACATCCCTAACCCTTTTCTTTGATTGAGCGTAATCCTGAGCTTCCTATTTGAGGTGTTCCCTCAGAGTGTGAGGGGTCTCACCAAAAGATATATCGCCGGTGGTGAAGCTGACACTAGGTTCACATCACAGCCTGAATCCCCATAGGAAGCAACAGACAAACCCTCCTGAAAGGTGGATTCCTCATGGTCATCCTCTGATTCCTCATGGTCATCCTCTGGATCAAAGGAATCTGAAAACTTCTTTTTCTTTTACCAGGAGAAGATTTAGGGGAAGAACCAGGGAGGCTAAGGGCAGCTAGATCTCACTACAGTAGTCAAGTTCTCAGCCTGCATAACCAGATCCTGTTGATAGGCCTGAGTTTGGGAGTGGTAGACAGTAGGCCTCAACTGGGGCAAGCTGGATGCAGCCTTTTTATCTGAGTCCTTTGGCTTGGGCCTATGGGTGATTTCATTTCTAGGGCCTGTAAGTGGGTGGATGGCTGCATCCTGAAAATGGTGACTTGAGGCGATCTCCTGACGATGTGGGACTCTGGTCTCCTCTTCGACCGTCAAAATCCAGAACCTGAAAAGTGGCTCTACATCCAACCGATAAGCAGAAGAGTGACCTGACAGCATATCTGAGTCCAGACTGGTCTCGAGAAATGCCTGTGTCACACACCCTCAGACATTGGAGGAGACTGCAAAAGCATTTCATCTTCTTAGACGATAACAAGCCTTGGCGGACTGGTGGACAACAAATGAACATCGCCCAGTACTCTATAAATCAGATGCTTCTTCTAATGCCTAGGAAGATCAACCTCAGCCCAACCAACATAAGACATGGTACAAGAAAGCCCTCACAACTCACTAAGGTACTTGGCTAGAATCTCAGCCCTACACTTGATCGTCCTACTGTTAAAAGCAAACACAGAACTGACAGTTACATACATCATGTTCTGGCCCCAAGCATGCTATGTAAAAAGGAATGAAAGTCCCAGTGTGGTATCTGCTTGCTTTAGTGGAGACCATTATTAACCGTCTCTGTCATTTAGTCAAGAAACATATGAAAAGTTTTCCAAAGGGGTACTTTGCTTTAGATGTCTTCATTCTCTGGTGTGGACCGACTGATGCACTGATTAGTAGTCTACTTTGGGCTCTGACAGCAAGAAAGGACTGGAGTTATGGTGCCAGCTGACCCCCTTTATACCTGGGTGTCTTGACATCAGTCAGGGGATCAGCTGGCTCCTGGTGGGAAGGAAATTCCCAGATCGTCAGGCCGGCCAAGGGCTTTCACAGCAAAAAATCCCATCAGTTAGGATTGCAACAGTGAAACACAAAAAACATAATTGTATTTGCTAAAAATGTATATATATATATATATATATATATATATATATATATATATATATATATATATATATATATATTTAAATTGAGAACAATTTGTTAAACTTTACCTTTGACTTTATCACTAACCTGAATACAAGTAGAGCTACTTTTGATTAACTTCCATTAATTGTGCAAACATTTAGTTTTAAAACTGTGTCAGCTTCTTAAACATTGTCCTTCTCTAATTCCGTAATTCTGCACAGATATACTGCTTCTTCTTCTATGAAGTTCCTGTCCTCTTTACCCTTAGGGGACAAGGAGTTGACCCAGTTGTTTGGGAATGTATGTGAACAGTGACCTAACTTTTGACCAACGTGTGTCTCATGTTGTAAGAAAGTCCTTCTATATTGCACAGCTTAATCCAGTGATGTCATTGTCCCCATTTACTCAGCCCTCATTAGGCCAGTCATTGAATGTAATGCACCCTTTGACATGTATCTGCCCAGACACATGCAACAACTGTAATGACTGCAGAGATACCTTACTAAGACAAAACAAGGCCTAAAACAACATGTCCTACATTCACTGACTCAAAGTTCTATCACTATACTCAGTATCCTACAAACTTAGGGGACTATCCTTAGGGGACAAGGTGCTGACCCGGTTGTTTGGGAACATATGTAGACAGTGACCTAATTTTTGACCAATGTGTGTCTGATGTTGTAAGATAGTCCTTCTATATTGCACAGCTTATAAACAGAGGGACTGCTACATTGTCAGTGTGGTCAGAAAGTCCTTCTATGTTGCAGATCTCATTACCAAGGGTTTTGCATCCCGGAAGAAAGAGGTCATCATTTCTCTCTACTCTTCCCTCATTAGACCAATCATAGAGTACAATGCCCCACATTTGGCATGTACCTCACTAGACACCTGCAACAGCTGGAGAGGCCACAAAAGTAGCTCACAAAGAGGATCCTAGGTGTTAAACACATGTCCTACATGGACAGACTCAGAAAACTCCAGCTATTCTCTGTCTCATATCGTCTACTAAGAGGCGATCTCTGCTTGGCTTACAAAGCCATCTCTGACCCAGCTCTGTTAGAAATGTTAAATATAAAGAAATCCAAATCCCTCCGCACCACACACTCCAGAGACCTCAACCTCATTACCACAATCAACAGAACATGCTGGGAAGACAGGTTCATAACCCAGAGACTGCCCATGCTCTGGAATAGACTTCCCGTACATGTCAAGCAGAGCACCTCACTAGTCCTCTGCAAGAGAAATTTTGATGAGTGAATGGGAAATAGAAAGTTCACCCCGGGGATCACTCCTGTGGCTCTACTTGATAGAAGCACTGGGAACTAACGACTGGTGGCACAATGCCAGGGCATTTCTATGGGCTAGGCTAGTAAAGGCTCCAGGGCCATTAGCCTACTACACACCTATGAACTGCTAAGAGGTGACCTGTGTCTGGCATACAGGCTATTCTCTGACCCGTTACTGATGGATTTATTACATATCAGCAAGTCAAATGACATCACAAATACTCAGTTTAGGGCTCTAAACCTTTTTGCAACATCAACAGAAAGGTTTGTAGGGACTGGTGTATTTTGCATAGGAGACAGCTGCAGTGAAATAGACTCCCCATCCACATAAAACAAAGTTCATCCCTGTCCATTTTCAAGTGCAATTTAGATCTACAGGTGGGAGACAGAAAGTTTACCTCAGGATTACCATCTGTACTATCAATGGATAGAGGCAGCTCCTAAATGGTTTATCCCATGCATGCAGACCCACAAATTATCAATGGTATAATCCCATAACCTATTCTTATTGGAGCTAATATATAATTATCAACTATGAGATGGGTAAGGCCAGTCCACAACCAAATGGGATATGTTATTTTGAGCACAAAAATGGAAAATGTCTAGGCTTAAAATGGCCCACAAGGGCAGCTAGCCTAATCTTACCTATGAACCTATAAAAATAGCATGCCCACACAGATGCATGTGTGCGTATGCATACAGCTATAGTTATATGCTGTAATGTTGCCTGGAAAATGTGAAATGTTCATTTAAGTGCAATGTTATGTATAATCTTCACTTAGTATGGAGCGAAGGAAAATCCTCAAAGCAGTTAGCTAACAATATTTTAAATGACAATCAGAGGTGTATATAAGGAGATTGCCTGAAAGCAGCACAAGTTACTTACCCATGTGAATGATCACTTTGAAGGACTGCACTGGAATTGTGGAGTGTAAATCCAGTCAAGAGCTAATCTATGGAAGTACTTTCTGGAAGGACCTGTTTGTAGAGTTGCAGTTCTAGTCTGGAAGAGTCCTACAGCTTTGAACTTTTGTTTTAAACATGGTCTCTATTCTGGAAAGGCTCTGCAGACTGCGACAACTTAAGGTACTGTGTTTGTTTTACTTGCTAGTGCAATGCCAGATGGGTAGATATTTTGGTTTACATTTTATACCTGTGTTTTTATACAGATCCCATGTGCAGTGCTACCATGGACTTACACTGGTCACTCAGAGTACCTCTGCTGCCAAGTTGAGGCCATGTTTTGACTATTAATTCCCTGCAGCACTCTAAATACTCATTTCCTGGCACACAGAATTGGTAATGGCTACCAAGGAGCATTTCATAAACAGAACTGTGGTACTGTTGGTTGGGGCTGACCAAAGGCTGGTGCAACTGTAGCAACAACTATTATGCTCTTCATCATGGCTGCCAACCCAAGGACTGTGCTGAATATAAAGAAACTAACCAGGGAGGATGATCTGGAGTCCTTGTTGGTGGCTTTTGAGTGTTATGCCACCAGCCAAGCAGGTTAGGCACAAATGCTGTCATCCCAGGAGACAAAAGAAACAACCAAAACATAAATAACCAACACATAACCACTTGGGAGCCAGGCGCTGTGCAGACAACTTCAGTTTATTAATAGGTTAAGCGTTTTTGTCTAAATTATTAGACTTCTCCAGAACAAAAGTTAAAGCACAACCCTCAGTTATGCAATGAAAATGTAAATGGACATGGAAGAAACTATTTGCATGGACTGCGATAAGAAAGAACTTTGGTCAGTGCTGGTATAACTGCTGAAGTAAAAGAAATTCAATTTTATCAATATGTAAAACGGACCAGTTTGGTTGTAAAAAGCAAAAAACAAAACCAGTAAAAAATAACCACAAAATAAATGAGTCTGAAGAAGTCTTACTGTAGACAAAAATGCTTACTGGATGTTTCTTTTACATTTTGGAGTATTAAGATGCTTATATTCAGTTTTATAACTAGAAATTTAATGTGGATAAACTGGTAAATGTGACTAATGATACAATGTTTAAAATTGTCTCACCAGCTTCTAAGATTTTGAAATAACTTTTCGGTGATAAATGTTACAAAACCTTTCTCTTTCTGCACGAAGTGCACATGTATGTGAAAGAAAACAAGAAGACATGCACATGCAGTGTGGAAAGGGGATTAAACCCACTGTTTGTTACAAACAGAAAGTAATATGCAAAGACAAAGTTCTTTAAATAAGCTCAGTTTTACAAATAAGAGAAGCAAAAATGTTAAGGAAGTGTTGGAATGAAAAGAGAATAACAATGTTATAAAAAGGCAGCTTAAATAATCAACTACCTAAAGATCTGTAAGATAGAAAGTATTTAAGCAATAACCCACGCCTGGGTGTGGGTAATGCTGGATTCACCCATGGTTGGTGTGGTTTGGTCACGAGGGCGAAGCCCAAGTAACCAAACAAAGACAACCGTGGCTAAATCTAGCATTACCTACACCTAGAAGTGTTTATCTCTTAGTATATCTAGTTAGTATATCTCTTTTTTTTTCAGAGATAGCAACGGAGAAAGAAAAATCTCCGTTGCGTTTTTTTAAGATATCTCGCTATGTTATACGAATTCTTCAACTCGTAGAACAGCAAGATATCTTTTAAAAAAACAACGGAGATCTTCCTTTCTCCATTGCTATCTCTGAAAAAAAAGAGATATACTAACAGAAAAAGTCCGGGCGACCGGACCTTTTTACGTTAGTATAGTCTCAAATTTACAATAGGCATGCTGGTTGAGCTGGCCAATCAGCGTGCTCGTTTTTGCATATTTACGGCCGGTCATTGTATAATCTTCTATATTATATAATCAAAGCAATATTACATTAATTGTTCAATTCCTGCCTTGTCTTAAACCTCACTCCTTCTCCAAAACATTTTTCTGGACATATTGTTCCCACAATTTAAATTTTTTTATCTCGGTTACAATATTCACTGCTTCAAGTATAGTTGGTTCAGATTTTGATTTTGATTTTCTAGTAACTGCTTTTTGGCGCCTCCAGAATTAAGCTTAACAAGATGTTACTATGGCTAGGCAATTTAGATCCTGTATCGCAGCTCAGAAAATGTCCTTAATTACACTCACTTGCTCGCCCAGTATTCCTGACTGCCAACTTCTTACACTCCGAGAACATATGCTCCCAGGTACCTCTTTCTTCCCCATCATACCTCCATCATTTGCCATCTACCTGAGGAAAAATTCTTTGGAGTCTGCTTGGGCTGTAAAAGTATCTATGCAAACAATTATATCCAAAAAACTAAATCTAGATTTTGTTGCGTATTTGGGAGCCATACACGTGTCCTCCCATTGTTTCTTTGTCAGTTGCATATCTGTCTTTTGTGACCACTTCTGACTGGTTACTATAGCTACTATAGTTATAGTGCTATATTTTGTAATTCCAGCTAATTATCCCTTTTACAACAGCAGCTTATGCTCTAGACTCAGTTAAAAAGTCAGCCAGTGCAGGTCTTTCACTCAGGACCCCCCTATTTCTTTCTCTTTGCCTATACTCTGATATCAATCTCTGATAGGAAGGTAATCACTGGCCTGCAATCCCATTGTCTCCTTTACCTCTTCCCATTCGATTACCTTTCCCTCTCTAGCTGTTTGCTCCCAATACCTTGGTTCTTTTGCCAGTTTTCTCCAGTGAATTTCAGCTCCCTCTTGCCTGTTCTCTGTACCCCTAATTGCAGTCGTCCCTATCAGCAGAATCTCCTTTCTCCATTCCCATGTTGGGTTAGTTCATAGTATTATCCCTACCACTTTATGAATATAATATCCTGTATGAATACTGTTATACTCCTTAAGGATTTGCATCCAAAATCCCACTCTTTCCTTATTTCTTAAATTATCCCCCACTTTGTCATGATCCCTTTCCACTTTGAAGTGTACCATTCTGCTTGTGTTATGTATAAAAGCCTTAACTTTGTAGCACTGAAATATCCCTTCAAATCAAGTAATCCTAAACCTCCATGTTCTATTGGAAGGATCAATTTACTAAGCTTGACTCTTCCCCTCACAAATAAAATGCTTCAACACTACATTAATAACTATTCACAACTTTTCCTTTGGTTGATAAAAATATGCCTGCTCTGTGTATAAACTTAAAGGGACTAAAAACATTTTACTGCTTGCATCTTGCTATCCATATCCATAGGCAAGAGCTCCAGTTTCTCAGTTTTTGTATTATCTTTTGTTTAGTCTCTGCCAAAAAAAAAATCACTGCAGGCTGCAGAAAGTACAGTTGTGCACACTTACCATAAATGTAGATGTTCGAGTGGATTCGCTGTAGCAGTATACATAAAGTACAGTTGTGTACACTTACCATAAATGTAGATGTTCGAGTGTATTCACTGTCGCAGTATACATAAAGTACAGTTGTGTACACTTACCATAAATGTAGATGTTCGAGTGCATTCACTGTCGCAGTATACATAAAGTACAGTTGTGTACACCTACCATAAATGTAGATGTTCGAGTGTATTCACTGTCGCAGTATACATAAAGTACAGTTGTGTACACTTACCATAAATGTAGATGTTTGAGTGGATTCACTGTCGCAGTATACATAAAGTACAGTTGTGTACACTTACCATAAATGTAGATGTTCGAGTGTATTCGCTGTTGCAGTATACATAAAGTACAGTTGTGTACACTTACCATAAATGTAGATGTTCGAGTGTATTCACTGTCGCAGTATACATAAAGTACAGTTGTGTACACTTACCATAAATGTAGATGTTCGAGTGTATTCACTGTCGCAGTCTACATAAAGTACAGTTGTGTACACTTACCATAAATGTAGATGTTCGAGTGTATTCACTGTCGCAGTATACATAAAGTACAGTTGTGTACACTTACCATAAATGTAGATGTTCAAGTGTATTCACTGTCGCAGTATACATAAAGTACAGTTGTGTACACTTACCATAAATGTAGATGTTCGAGTGTATTTACTGTTGCAGTCATTACATTTGGGTTATCTGCTTGCAGTAGCCCTCAGTTGGCCTGACTAACAAAGTCTTGGGTCCTGCGTCAGATGCTGTCCTTTCTTCCATGACGTCAGGTCGTCAGGGGTATAAAACATGCAGCCGACGCCATTACATCAGTTTTTCTTGCCCCAGATGTCAGGTGCCCCCCTAATGGGAAGCAATTAAATCTATAATTACAAGAATATGCTCCAAACAGAAAAGCAAATACACCAAAAAGCTTTTTGAGCATAGTAAGGGAGAGTAGAGGTATAGCCAAAAGAAGAAAGGGGGCTGGTGGGAGGGTAACCAGGACTGCAACAGTGAATACACTTGAACATCTACATTTATGGTAAGTGTACACAACTGTACTATGTTCTTCGTGTTTCACTGTTGCAGTCATTACATTTGGGTAGATTCCCAAAGCTAAGGTTGGGAGGAGGAATTTAAATAGAATTAGGACCGGCTATAAGGCACTGTAAGACTGCAGTGAAAAATCCAGCTCTGGATTTAGAGAAAATTGGCAAATGATAATGCTTGGTGAAAGTATGTACAGAACTCCAGGTAGCAGCTTCTAGGATGTCCCCGGTAGGGACGCCCCTGAGAAAGGCTGTAGAGATAGATGCAGCCCTGGTTGAATGTGGTCTGATGCCCTGTGGGATAGGTTTTCCATGGTGCTTATAGCAGAAATGAATGCAGTGGCCTATCCATTTTGAAATGATTTGCTTTGAAATAGCTTTCCCCTCTATCCCTGCAGCAAATGCCACCAGCAGTTGTTCAGATTTCCTTTGAGGTTTAGTCCTGTCCAAGTAAAATCTAAGTTGTCTGTGCACATCTAAGGAGTGCAGTATCCATTTCTCTTTGTTCTGTAGGTTAGGAAAGAAGGTAGGCAAATGAATGGACTGATTAAGAGCCATACTGGATACCACCTTGGGCATGAAGGAGGGATTGGTTCTGATGGACACCCTGTCCACATGAAAGATGATGAAATGTTCCACTGTCACAAGGGCCTGTAATTCAGATACCCTTCTTGCAGAAGCGATTGCTAAAAGGAAAACTGTTTTCCAGGGAAGGAATTTTAAGTCTGCAGTAGCAGCTGGCTCGAAAGGAGGAAGAGTGAGTTTCTCCAAGACAAAGTTAAGGTCCCAGGCTGGAGTTGGAGCTCTCCTGGGCGGCCTTAAATGTTTGGCCCCTCTGAGGAACTGCTTGAGCAGTGGGCGAGAGAAGAGGGGAGGCTCTGTGCTGTAATGAGCTGAAATGGCTGAGGCATGAGTTTTAATGGAGCAAAAGGACAAGCCCTTATGAAGCATCTCAGTCAAATATTGTAGAATCTGAGGTAAATTGGGCATTGCTGCACTCATCCCTTGAGATTGGTTTCAAGTACAAAGTCTTTTCCATTTTGCAGTTTAAGATTTTCTAGTACTAGGTCTCCTTGCCTCTAAAATGATATCCATCACTGATTTACTGAGGGGTGGTAAGGAAGAGATTAGGTAATTAGCCAGGCTGCTAGGTTCAGGGTTTGCAGCTGAGGGTGCAGAATCTGGTTCTCCTGCTGAGACAACAGGGAAGGAGACAGAGGCAGGTGCCATGGGGCCAAGAGTGACACACTGCGCAAGAGGGGGTACCAGTGTTGGTGTGGCCAGTCTAGTGCAATTAATTAAAATTGTCCTTGGCTTGTCCTGTTTGATCTTTAGTAGTACCTTGGAGAGCAAAGTCAGAGGAGGAAAGGCAGAAACTGACAGGTCTTTCCAGCAGAAGGATAGAGCATCCACTTTCCAAGCTAGCTTGTGGGAAATCTTTTGTGCAAAATTTGTCCAATTGATGGTTCTGGGGGGAGGCAAACAGGTCTATATCTGGGCTCCAACACTTGCTTGTCAACATGTTGAAAATCCTTGGTTCCAGTTTCCACATGTGTGGGTCCATGAGGTTTCTGCTTAGTCCGTCTGCCAGTGTATTTAGTTTTCCTGGCAGGAACTGAGGTTGTAGATTCACTTAGTAGCTCAAGACTGTGTTTCACAATGCCATGGCTAGTCTGCAGAGGGGGTAAGAATGTGTACCCTCCTGCTTGTTTATGTACCACATGACAGTGGTGGTGTTCATCTTTACCATTAGTTGTCCTGGAAGAATGTGGTCCTTGAAGGCTGTCAGAGCATTCTGTACAGCTAACATTTCCTTTAAATTTATGTGCAGGTGCATTTGACTTGGGTTCCATTTGCTCTGAATGCACTTCCCTGCCAGGTGAGCCCCCCATGCATAGTCCGATACATCTGTTGGTAAGGTTTGGGCAGCAGGGGGTAGTGTGAATGGTAGTCCTCTGTTTTGGTGGCAGACCTGTGCCCACCAAAGGAACACTAGGCATAGGCAAGGTATGATAGGAATCATTGCTTCTAAATCATATGAATGTTGACACCATAGGCTTTTGAGATACCATTGTAGTCTCCTCATATGCAGCCTTGCATATGGAATTAGAAGAATGCAGGAGGCCATGAACCCCAAGGCTTGCAGTATTTGCTTTGCAGATAGCTGGGTTGTTGTGGCCACTTGTTTGAAGTAGGTTGTCAAATGAATCCGTTTCTCTGGCGTGAGGAAAGCCATCTGGGAAGTTGTATTCAAGCTTGCTCCCAGGAATATAATTTGTTGACAGGTACCAGTTGTGATTTCTTTTCATTTATGGTGTACCCCAGACAAGTCATTACCCTTTGAACAAAGGCCAGATGATTCAAAAGTATGTCCTGGCTTTCTGCCTGAATTAGACAATCGTCCAGATATGGGTATATTTTAATATTTCTTTGCCTGCAGAATGCAATGACTGGAGCTAGGCACTTTGTGAATACCCTGGGCGCAGTAGATAAGCCAAAGGGCAGTGCACAGAACTGATGGTGCATGTCACCTGCTTTGAAGCAAAGGTATCTTCTGCAAGACTCCCTGATAGGGATGTGCAGGCATGCTTCTTTTAAGTCTAGTGTTGCCAACCATGCATCTTTGCCTAGCATAGGAAGCATCTGGTGAAGAGTCAGTATTTTGAATTTTGGAATCACTAGAAAGGTGTTTAGAGTAGAAAGGTCCAGGATAGGACCCCAAGTATTGTCTTTTCTGGGTACCAGGAAAAGTCTCGAATAGAAACCTTGTCCCTTTTCTTCTTCTGGTACCAACTGAATAGCCCCCATGCTTAAGAAAGAGAGAACTTGATTTTGGGCTTCTGCCCACTGATTTGGGCATAAATCTGGCCACCCACTTGGTGTTGGTAATGTGTGGAAGTGAAATCTGTATCCTTGGGACACTATATTTAAAATCCATTTGTCCTGGGTAATGAGTTCCCAGTTTTTGGCCTGCAGACCAATCTTTCTACCTAAAGGAGCATTCAGTTGGAAAGTGCTTGGAAGTTTTAAAAGCAAGTCATTGAGACAGTTTTCCATAGGGGGGAGTCTTACTACTCCCAGATTTGGGTGCGGAAATCCCCCACTGCTTAGTCTTGTGTGTCTCCTGGGACTGAAATCTGGGGTTTCTGCTGTGTCTGGGTTTGGCTTGAGAAGACCTGGAAGGGGCTGGAAAGGACCAATTCTTAGAGGGCCAATGCCTACTAAATCTAGGAGGCTGAACTTGCAAGAAATCTTTAACAGTATGCATAGATTTAGCTTTATCTTCCATCTTTTTAAGAACTTCCTCAGCTTTGTTGCCAAACAGGCGGTCCTGATTTAAGGGAGCATCCAACAGTTTAGCTTTAACATGATCCGGCAAAGATTGCTCCTTAAGACAAGCATGCCTTCTGAGCACAGACCCAGTAACAGCAGCCCTGCAAGAAACCTCTAACGAATCAAATCCACATTGCAAAGTATGTTTACCAACCTGTTCAGAAGAATGCATTAAATCCTGTAATTCTTTATTTTCAGCATAGTCAGGAGTCAACATCATTTTCTGTTTAAGCAACCCAATAACATGTTGTTGATACTTTAACATATGAAACTGGCAGTTTAAAGCCCTAATGGCCAAGGTTGCCAAAGTATAAACCTTCTTACCCCATCTATCCAGTGCCCTGGAGTCTCTATCAGAAGGGGTAGGATTTTTAACAGTAAAAGCCTCAATGCCCTTGGGTCCCTGTGAAATAGTCGCTGGATCTGCAATAGGATTTTTGAAAAGGAACTTGTGGGACTCAGGGACCCTGTACTATCTGTCAGGTTTTCTGGGAGCAGGAGCAGGAGGCAGGGAATCAGGGGCCAAACTAGATTCTGAGAAAGCATCATCAATAATGTCTAGTACAGGAGGTACAGCTAAAGGCCTATGCTGAGGCAGGAGTAAGAAATCCCTAAGCCTCTTTTTTGAATCAGAAAAATCCTGGCTTTCCCAGTGGAAATGCTTCCTTAGAGTATGTAAGGTTTCACCAAAAGAAAAATCCTCCAGAGGGGCAGCAGAGGGAACAGAATCCTCTGCATCAGAATCCTCATAAGTAGATAAGGGTAAATCCAGACCATCAGAAGAGTCAGAAAAAACAGAATCCTGATCAGAGGATTCATAAACAAATTCAGTCCAAGGTCTCTTAGAAGGGGGAGGTTAGCTTCCCCTGATTAGAGTTATAAGATCTTCAGCCATTCTTATCATTTGTTTTTTAGGCATAGTGGCCTGAGCATGCAGCCTGGGCATTGGTTTCTTAGGCATGGTTCGAGATTTAGGCCTAAATGAAGAAGGAGGCGTCGGTTTGATATGCAAGTCCACAGGCCTGAATACACCCTCAGAAGCCGGTGCCTGCACAGCGGCTCCGGACCCATTCAAGGTAGAGACATCCGCAGGTTCCACCATTGAAGCATCTCGCGGCATACCGGACTCTGAATGGGTCTCAGTAGAGGCCTGCGAATCAGAAGTAGTGGGTATCAGGGGCTGCGAAAGCACCTCACTGAGTACAGGCGAACTGGCGACTGGCTTAGGAGAAGCATTGTCGGCACCTTTGGACCTAGGCAGCCTGTCTCTGTCTTTATCTTTGCATTTTTTCAGAATCTCAGTAGGGAGATGGCTAACTGACGACATTTCTGGATAATTAAACTGAGAACTGAAATATTTAGAGGTGAAAATATACCGACGACGGATACTGTGCTGATTAAATAAAAGCGCAAAACCGACAGCAAGGTACGTCGTGGTCAGGGTCCAGGCAAGGAATACAGTATGAATGAAAATCTTTGTGAGGTATTTGCTTTCCACAAGTAATGCAATTATTAACTTTTACTGACATTGGTAAGGAGCAAGAAAAAGTTTCCCCAATGGGGTACATAGCTTTAGTTGAATACTTTGGTTCTGAAACTCAAAAACGAAAATTTCAGGAGTCATCTGACAAGCACTTGCGAACTGCTTCTGCTTCGGGCACCGCACAGCAAGAAAGACTGATGTAATTGCGTCGGCTGCACGTTTTATACCCCTGACGTCATGGAAGCAGGGACAGCATCCGACGCAGGACCCAAGACTTTGTTAATCAGGCCGACTGAGGGCTACTGCAAGCAGATAACCCAAATGCAATGACTGCAACAGTGAAACACAAAAAACATCTCCATTCATGTCTCTAGAAAATCATACAACATTCCTAAACATTTTTGATGAACTCCTGATAAGGAGGAATGATACAATTCGAGGAGATTTTAACTATCCAGTGATTAACTGGAGGACCCACACCACCAATGTACCAAACATTCTTAGATGATATTTGTGAAGATTGGAGGAAGATGGGCGAAGGCTGCCAGCCTAGTCAAATAGAATTTGATACATAATTCTATCAACTGTATAAATAAATGTAAATACAGGATTGTGTTTTTAAATGAAAGAAAATACTGTAAAATGTGAACTTCAAGACTGTTGCAACATTGTCATCTGCTGTAAGGAAAACCAAGCCAAGCATTTCAAATGTGTCTCTTGAAGTTGGAAAAATATTATGAATCTCTTTGATGTTTTACAAGTCGGCTCCAGTGGGTCTGGATGAAGGTTTCATGCCTGTTGCTTTAAGGTTAAAGTTAAGGGCCAGAATTTACATGTGGAAGGTGCTTTATTGCTCTGGTTTCTGCTAGAGTGTATATGTGAAATGCCTTGTATTATTGTAGTTCCCTGAGCAGGTGTTAACTTGCTAAATAATGCAGTTTGTGGCCTGAGAAAACCTAAGTGTCAAAATGATGTAATTTGGGAGGGCATCAGCAGAGCTGTTGGTTAGTGTTTAAAAACTATTTTTCAGTGAGAGACTGGAAGCATTTTGATCTTGGTCATTTAACCCAGCACTGCTTGCTCTTTATGTATGTAAGTAAGATAAAAGCACTGTGATTTCTCTTAGTATTTTTCTTTGAAATCAGATCTTTCTTACTATATTGTTTTAAGTTTCTGTGTGATCTCTGAACTTGAGTAGCATTGTACTGTAGTAGCTTTGTCTTATGTTTTAATTATTTATTATTAAATATTTTAAAACCTTTACCTGTGGCTGGTTTATGTAGAGATAATTTAACCTCTAAAGTACATTACATATTTACAGATTTTACTATCTAAGTCACTCCAAATTAAGCCTAGAATGAATAGTCACATTACCAATTGGATAATAATATTGCACATTAATAAAACCCTTTTAAGGGCCTTTTAGTAGCTGATAATATTAGCTGGTGGTGGCAGAAATTACTACCATATAGTCTGGGTAAAGGGGCACAGCTGGAGAATCTGTGTCCGCCTTTCCCGGGAGTGTCTGTGAAGTTTTATAACCTCTTCTCAAAGTGTGGGTGTGTGTCAGCTACCCGGGCAGGGACACGAAGCACTGGTTGGACAGAGAGGGTACTGGTGGCTCTAGCTTGCCCAGTCAGGCTGAGATCTGTACCCTATAACTGTGCCAGTGGGGAGTCTTATTGGGGACCTGGTAAGCAAGGGAGCAGCCAGCCCCACACTGACTGTGATCTCTGTGTGCACTTAAGGGAAATTGTACTTTACTGTGTGTATTAGTTATCCTTTCCTCGTCTAGGAGTCGCCCTCTCTGGTGTCAGTGGTGAGGACTGAGGCTCCTTGATTGCTGGGCCAGTGCACGGGCATCACAATATTCACAAGAATGTATAGTTGTGTACACTTACCATAAATGTAGATGTTCGAGTGTATTCACTGTTGCAGTCATCACATTTGGGTTATCCCTGCCAGGGTAGCCCTCGGCCGGCCCAAATACCAGAGGTTTAGTATTTCTGTGTCACTTGCTGTCACTTCAGGACTGATGTCAGGTCTTCGGTGGTATAAAGTAAGGCAGCTGACACCATTATATCAGTTTTTCTTGCCCTAACCTGTCAGGAGCCCTCAAGTGGGAGCCAGGTTCTGGTGGAAGAACTCCAGTAGTAGAAAGTAAATACCAGAATGTCCCTTTTAAGGAGAGAGAGAAAGAGAAGAGGGGCATCCTCTTCTCGATGAGGGAGGGAAACGAGGACTGCAACAGTGAATACACTCAAACATCTACATTTATGGTAAGTGTACACACAACTGTATTATGTTCTTTGTGTTTTACTGTTGCAGTAATCACATTTGGGTTGATTCCCAAAGCTGAGGCAAAGGGTGGAGGCAGTCAAGGAGACTAGGGGCTGGCTAGGATGCCCTGCAAGACTGCAGTGGCAAAGCCTGCCCTGGATTTGGAGAAGATAGGCAGGTGGTAATGCTTGGTGAAAGTGTGAAAAGATGTCCAGGTGGCAGCCTCGAGGATGTCCCTGGGGGTTCCCTATTAGTAAGTCGAATGCTTACCTTATCGAATCCCTAAACGTCGACCCGTCCTTATCGAAAAGCCAGAAATTTCGAATCATCATGGTTGGCCTTCTGCGGTATAGCTCTGTAAGGTAAGTGTGCGATAGTTACAAACCTTAGGATTAGGGTGTGGGTTAAGGTAAGTGCATGGATGGTAATGTATGTTAGATTTAGTGTAGGGTTTTGTTAAGTGTATGTGTGTCAATTATTCAGTTTGTTTGGGTTTAGCTTTTTAAGGTAAGTGTGCGATAGTTACAGACCTTAGGGTTAGGGTGCGGGTTAAGTGCATACTTGGTGGTATATGTAAGATTTAGTGAAGGGTTAGAAGTAGGGTTTAGTTAGGGTTAGATGTAGGGATTTGGTTAGTGTATATACGTGGTTTATTTAGTTTGTGTAGGTAGTATGTAGCGGGTGGTGGGGTGGGACAAGTATGATAGTTCGATGTTTTGAATTTCGTGGTTTAGGGTGTTCGGTGTTTTTGCGGTTCGATGAGGATGGGTCAACATTTAGGGATTCAATAAGGTAAGTGTTCATGTTAATAATATAGATGTGTCCCTGGTGGGGACTTCTCTGAGGAAAGTTGAAGAGGCGGAGGCTGCTCTGGTGGAGTGAGTCCTGACCCCCTTAGGGGGAGGTTTTCCATGTTGCTTGTAAGAGAAATGGATGCAGTGTGCTATCCACTTGGAAATTGTTTGCTCGAAGATGGCTTTGCCCTCTGCTCCTGCAGCAAAGCTAACCAGTAATTGATCAGACTTTCTGAATGATTTAGTCCTGTCTGGATAGAATCTGAGCTGTCTGTGCACATCTAGAGAGTGCAGGATCCTTTCCCCCTTGTTTTGTGGGTTAGGGAAAAAGGTGGGCAAATGAATGGATTGGTTGAGAGCCACACTGGACACCACTTTGGGCATGAAGGATGGGTTAGTCTTGAGGGAAACCCTGTCAGCATGGCAGATGATGAAGGTCTCCACAGCCATGAGTGCTTGTAGCTCGGAGACTCTTCTGGCTGAAGTGATGGCCAGAAGAAAAGCTGTCTTCCAGGAGAGAAATTTTAACTCTGCTGAAGATGCTGGTTCAAAGGGTGGCAGGGTGAGCTTTTCCAACACAAAGTTAAGGTCCCAAGCTGGGGTAGGTGCTCTTCTGGTTGACCTCAAGTTGCTAGCCCCTCTTAGGAATTGTTTGATCAGAGGGTGTGAGAAAAGGGGTTCCTCAGTGTGGAAATGAGCAGAGTTTGCAGAGGCATGAATTTTAATAGAGAAAAAAGAGAGAGACCACTGTGTAGCAGTCAGCTAGGTAATCTAGGATGAGGGGTAGGGAGGGCTGTGCTGTATCAGCTCCCTTACCGTGAACCAGGTGCAGAACCTTCTCCATTTAACAGCATAAGACTTTCTAGTGCTACAGCATCTGGCCAGGAACGTGCTCTAATGCCCTCATAGAGAGCAGGGAAAGGACTTGCTTTTTCGCCTTTGCCCACTGGTTTTGAGGAAGACCTGGGAACCGTTTTGGGGTTGGAAGAGTGTGGAAAGAAAATTTGTATCCCTGGAACACTATGTTGAGGACCCAGTGGTCGTTGGTAATGGTGGCCCAGGTGCTTGCATGAAAGGTGAGTTTTCCCCCTGAGGTAAGTTCAGGTGGGCAGAGGGAGGGGGTGGGGGAGGAGAGTTATTGTGAGTTCTTACCATGAGGGGGTGGCTTAGAATTCCCTGGTTTTGAAGTGGAGGAATTCCACTGTTTAGATCTCTACATTCCCTGTGGCTGCTGTCTGGGGGGGTCTGTTTCCCTGGGGTCTGGGCTGAACTGACCTGGTGGGAGCAGGAAAGGACCAGTGCTTGGAGGGGCAATGCCTGCTGAACCTTGATGGCTGGACCTGTAGAAAATCCTTAACTGTCTGAATAGATTTATCTTTTTCTTTCATCTTTTTTAAGACCTCCTCTGCCTTAATGCCAAATAAGTTGTCTTTGTGCAAGGGTGCATCCAATAATTTTGATGTAACATGGTCTGGCAAGGGCTGTTCTTTAAGCCATGCATGTCTTCCACGGAGAGAACCAGTGACTGCTGCACTGCAAGAAGCTTCTAGGGCATCAAACCCACAGTGTAACATGTGCTTAGTCACTTGATTTGCTGAATGCATTAACTCTTGTAACTCTATTTTCTGCACAAGCAGGAAAGGAAGACACTTTTTGTTTGAGGAGTTCCATGGTATGTTGCTGAAACTTTAGCATCTGGAACTGGCAATTTAGTGCTCTGATAGCAAGAGTAGCAGAGGTGTATACTTTTTTACCCCATCTGTCTAGTGCTCGGGAATCCCTATCTGAGGGGCTGGGATTCTTAGCAGAGGTTGCTTTAATTCCTTTAGGCCCTTGAGAAATTACCTCAGGGTCAGCAGTAGGGTTTTTGAAAAGAAATTTGTGTGAGTCAGGGACTCTGTAATACCCGTCACGTTTTCTGGGTGTAGGAGGGAGGGTGTCAGGAGTCAAACTGGATTCCAGGAAAACATCGTCCATAACATCCAGGACTGGGAGAATGGCCAGGGGTCTGTGCTGTGGAAGATCCAAGAATTCTCTGAGTCTTTTTTTTAGACAGAGGGTAGTCCTGACATTCCCATTGAAAATGCTTCCTTAGGGTGTGAAGGGTTTCCACAAAGGAAAAGTCCTTGAGTGGAGAGGCTGAAGGAATGGAATATTCTGCATCAGAATCCTCATAAGCAGAGAGGGGTTGCATGTCTTCATATTTAGATGCATCAGAGTCATCAGACTCCTGTTCAGACAAAACTACTGGGGACAGATCTCTTTTCCTTTTGGAAGGGGTAGCCTGACTTCCCCCGATTAGCATCATAAGTTCTTCCACCATTTTAAGCATTTGAGACTGAAGCAAGGAAGCAAGTGCCTGAGATTGGGTCGTTGGTTTCTTGGGTGTGATTCATACCCTGGGCCTTAGAAACTCTGTAGTTTTCGAAAGAACAGTAGACGCGAAAGAAGTCGTCGATTTGTGTCAAGAATCGGTAGTGTGAAGTACTTCCTCGGAAGCCGATGCCTGCTCAGAGGCTCCGGCCCCATCCAAGGGTGAGACAACTGCAGGATCCTTAGTTGAAGATGAGTTTTGCGGCATACTGGACTCCGAAAAGGTCTCAGTAGCAGCCTGCAAATCCACAGAAGCGGGCATCAGGGGCTGCGAAAGAGCCTCACTGAGGACCAGAGAACTGACGACTAGCTTAACGGAAACATAGTCGGTAGGTTTGGACCTGTGCGGTCTGTCTCTGTCTTTATCCTTACGTTTTTTCAGAAGATTTGCTGTCAGATGGCTTTTTGAAGCCATATTGGAATTCGAGGACTGTAAGCAAAAATATTTAGCTACAATAAGGGCCCGACGACGTATAGTTTTGGCAATAAACAAAGTACAAAAGCGACAGCGAAGAACATCGTGGTCTGGGCCTAAGCAAGTAAGAAGAATAAAAGTCTCGGTGTGGTATTTGCTTTCCACAGGCGAGACAATTGTTAACTTTTTCTGACATCAGTTAGTGCAAGAAAAAAGGATCCCCAATGGGGAACTTAGCTTTAGAAGACTTCAGCTTCAATTCGGAAGACAAAACTCAGGCAGCGACTGACCAGTACTCACGAACTACTTCTGCTTTGGGCTCCTCCGCAAGAAAGACTGATGTAATGGCATCAGCTGCCTTACTTTATACTACTGATGACCTGACGTCAGCCCTGAAGCGAAAGCAACCGATGCACAAAATACTAAGCCTCTGGTATTCGGGCCGGCCGAGGGCTATCCTGGCAGGGTTAACCCAAATGTGATGACTGCAACAGTGAAACATGAAGAACATCTACCTGGATCAGAATGTAAATGAACCTACTAGAGGACAGAATATGAACCTACTAGAGGACAGAATACAGCTGACTTGGTCATAACAAACTTAGCTTTTGTATGTACCATCCCCAAGGCATCCCCATTCATTGGTCAAGTCAGACCACACACTTGCAACCTTCTAAAACCTCCAAACTGAGAAAAACAAATATCACACCCTTCAAGGCCTTTATCTGTGCAATCCTCCTACAATTCTATGATGAAGTCTCTAAATTTGAGTGTAAAGGTGTTGCACTCAGTGCTGATGATGCTAAGAGTTATGTAAAAACGTTCTACCTGTACCTCGATAAATGTGTTAAATTGCCAGTTCCCACCAAACACAAGCTGCTGAAGAAGTTTAAAAGCAAATTTGTATGGTGGCTCTTTAGTATTAATAAACTATGTAATAAAAGAAAGAAACTTCTAAAACTATATAGTAGAACAAATAACCCACAAACAGCCAGATATGAAACTAAAAATGGACACAAGAAAAGTGAAAATCATCCCAGAAACAGTCTAGACACAGAAGTCAAAGACGACTACAAATCCTTCTTTAGCCATGTCAGGAAAATAAGAAATAACACTCAACATTGCTCTGGGCTTGTTAACAATGGTAAATGGTACCAGGTCTATATTATAATCTCGAAGTTACGGAACATTGAATACCATATGGTCGACACTATATGATCAAAGTTCAGTAACTTCGAAAATAAAAAAAAAATTAAACAAGAAAAACTTACCCTGACAGGTTAAATCCTCCCTGCACCCCCCACACCCCCTGCTACTTAAATATACCAACTCCGAGATCGCGCTACAGTGTAGGAAAGGGAAATCTTCCCTTTCCACACCGTATTCCGTTAAAGTGCAATCTCGGAGTTGGTATATTTAAGTAGTGGGGGAAATGAAAGCTTGCCCCCATCCTACACCCTTTTGTTTTATTTTTTTATGTTTGAAAAATACTTTTAATGATGATTCAATGTTTTACTGCTTCAATCAGTAGTGATCAATGTTTACTGATTCGAAGTAGTAAAACTTCGATCATCTAATATAGACCCAATGGTACCAGCTACTCATATTCAATTAATACTGCTAATATAATGGCTAATAAATTTAATGCCTACTCCGCATCTGAGACATTTATTCAAAACCTACCTTTCACTGATAGAATCGTACCACCAATCATCACTAGAGAGCATGCACTGGAGGTACTCTCCAAAATGAAGAGCACCTTGTCCATGGGGGCCTGACAACAGACCAGATTTCCTAAACAATAGCATTAAGCAAGCACTGGCTAACCCACTCCTCAAACTCTTCGTGCTGAGCATATCAACTGGCTTTGTCCCATGGAAACGATGCCCAGCTGTTGTGACATCACTCCACAAGGGTGGCACCACCTCAGACCCCAGAAACTGCAGACTTATCGGCGTAACAAGTCTTATATGCAAAGCCATGGAAAATATCATTATGGACCTAGTTAGCTATGATATCTAAATCCTATCAGACTCCCAGCAGTTTGTCAGGGGTACAGTCTGTCAAATGACTCTTGTAAACATCTTTGTAAGTGCGGTTTAGGCTGCTGATTGTGGGCAGCTGCCCACACAGTGTACCTTGACCTTGCCAAGGCATTCAGCATCCTGCCACATGCAGATATAATAAACAAACTGAATGAACTGACCCATATCTGATTAGGTGGCTAGCCAAATGGCTTAGATATAGGTCTCACACTGTGTGAGTGGGAGAAGAGTCCCCTGAGAACATGAAGGGTACAAGTGGAGTCCCATAGTGAAGAGTTTTGGAACATCTGCTGGCTCCCTCTGACATACATGCAGTCCAGCAGGAGCATGTACGTGTGAATAGCTGGTGTACTAAAATAGGCTCAAGGTCCTTGTCAAAAAATGCAACATTACAGTATTTAGTAAGGAAGCCCTAGCTTCAGCAGCATGGATAACACACCACTTCAAAATGAAAATGAAAGACTTGTCTAGATTCATTGTACAGCTCTTTATGTTTGATCAACACATTGCAATAGTGGTTAGGAAATCCTTTTACCTTCCACATCTCATTGCTAAGGGTATATCTTCTAGATTTAAAGAAGTCCTCACCTCCTTGCACTCTGCACTGCTTTGACTGATCATATAGTACAATACCCTGATTGGGATGTACCTTGATAAACATATCAATTGACTGGAGAGGCCTAGAGGTTTGTAACAAAACAGATAAGGTGCTTGAAAGAATTTAATTCTTAGGAAAGACTGGAGCTTTGCCCCTCTACACAGTTTCATGTAGACTCCTTAGGCGTAACTTGTGTCTTCCTTACAGGGCTACAAGGGATCCAGTAGTCGAAGAACTCTTATACTGCAATAAATAAGACAGTCCAGCTAACACTGGGTCCAGAAATCTAAATCCACCCCAACGAATAAGTAAGACTAGGAAAAGGAATAGATATGCCAGGCAGTGCCTACCTGCCCCTTCAATGGAACAAACTCTATCTCCAAATTACACGGTGTGACTACTTTCGCCTTTAAAAAAGAGTCAAACAACTAGATAGGTATTCACAAACTCACCCCTAGTATGATTGGCCTGGCCTTCCTTGAAAAGAGAGGCAAATCTTAAGGGTGGGTACTAAGAAGCTAGAAATGGCCTCATGACTTGTTGCCTTGTAATTCCTATGAATGTTAAAGATATACTTACATTCTTATAACAGGATAACACATAGGAGCTGAAGTTTGTACTCCAAGACATCTTTGAGTCTAGCTGGGGTTCTTGTGAGTCAGTTGCCAGTTCTGTCTAGTAGATCAAAGAATGAGGAAACAGATACAGTGACTCCAGTGTACAGGGAGGACATGCAAACCGATGCCAGTGTACAGGGAGGACATGCAAACCGATGCCAGTGTACAGGGAGGACATGCAAACCGATGCCAGTGTACAGGGAGGACATGCAAACCGATGCCAGTGTACAGGGAGGACATGCAAACCGATGCCAGTGTACAGGGAGGACATGCAAACCGATGCCAGTGTACAGGGAGGACATGCAAACTGATGCCAGTGTACAGGGAGGACATGCAAACCGATGCCAGTGTACAGGGAAGGGATGTGAGCCGAAGGCAGCATTGTATTCTACTATTGGCTTGATGAGGGAAGAGTACAGGGGGGGTTATAACCTCTTTTTTTCTGGAGGCAATGCCCCTACTTATGAGATAAGCAATATAAAATGCCCTTACCACTGCGGAAACATGGTGATCGAAGTTAAGGTTGCTGTTAAACTGTGTGCCGAGTTCTCTCACCACTGACTGTGTGCTTAGGGTATTGCTACTGATGTGGTAGTTTGCAGGAACATCACCCTTGCTGAAGGTGATGATAATGCATTTTTTTGCATTAAGTTTAAGACCATGATTTTGGCACCAGTCATTAGTCTGCATAAAACCTTCTTGCAGGATGTTGACATCACTAGGGGTTTCAATGATTGCTCCCAGTTTACAGTCATCAGCAAACTTTGCCAGCCAAAGTCCTTTAGTTTTAACCTGGACTTGGGAGAAGTAGATTCCAAGCAGTTGGGGTCCCGGAACCAATCCCTGTGGAACACCATTGGTTACGGGTTTGCTGGATGAGGTGGAGTCCACTATTTTGACAGTGCCGATGCCAGTGTACAGGGAGAAAATGCGAGCTGATGCTAGTGTACAGTGAGAAGTTGCAAGCTGATGCCAGTGTACAGAGAGGAAATGCGAGCTGGTGTCAGTGTACACGGAGGAGATGCGAGCAGATGCTAGTGGACAGGGAGGAGATGTGAGATGATGCCAGTGTACAGGGAGGAGATGCGAGTCATCTATGGAGTTGCAGACCTATTAGCTTGATTTTTATAACCTGATTAAAGGAAAGATATGGTGGATGCAGAGGATCATTTGTAACAAAGCCTTTAACTTATTACCTTATAGGAACATGCCAGAAAAACAGACCACAGACACAGGAAGTAAAACAGATGAACACAGTAATTATGACTACTAAGAGAAATTCATGTGATATTACAGAAATAAATAGGTTATACTACTGTGTAGCAAAATTAATAACAGATAAAGTCTTAACACAAAAACACAGAGCAACAAGGGAAAGAAAGGGAAGAAATAAAATGCTGCCGTGGAAACATCAAACAGAGAAAAAAATAAATCATTTAGTACTAGAAGTGTCAGTATATAATAATATAAGAATATGGAAGAGGGAACAGACCAACAAAAATACTTAGAAAGATAGACATGGAAAAAGGAATGCACAGTATCAAAATAGACCAGGATCTGTCATACACTATTGCAAATAATAAACAAAAGATGTCAGAGCAGGCAGAACAACTGAGAAAATACTCAGATAAGTATAAAGGAAAAGTGAAAAAAAAAAGCAATTCATTGATGACCCAAAAAAAGTTTTATAGAGAACTGGGAAACAAAGCAAAAAGAATAGAAACCACCAAAAGAGAAGAAACAGACACATTTTGGAGAAATGTAAGACCCTGTGGAAAGTACAGTTTTGTACCTACCATAAATGTAGATGTCCGAACTGGATAGCATCTGCAGTCATAACAACTGGGTTGTCCTGTCGTCAGGCAGCCCTTCAGTCGGCCGGATTCCAAAGTCCGGGTCCGGCTTCGGCTGATGTCGCACTTCACCCGACATCATCTCTGTTGGTCTTCGGGTATAAAGGCATCAGCCGACACCATTTTTCTCAGTGTTTCTTGCCCCAGATGCCAGTAGCCCTCTTGAAGGCTAAAATTTGGATAAATGCCAATGTTTCCAAAAAGATAGAGGTAAACAGAAAAATAAGTATGTATGTACATATATACAAACAAATACACCATAAAAGACTCCCCCCCACCAGCTAGCTATTAGGAGGGTAAACACCCTAGGAGTACCACAGAGGGGAAGGAGGGAGGGTAATCCTGACTGCAGATGCTATCCAGTTCGGACATCTACATTTATGGTAGGTACAAAACTGTACTATGTCCTTCATGGATGCATCTGCAGTCATAACAACTGGGTAGAATACCATAGCCAACTAGGGGAGGAGGAAAAACTAGATTATGGTGTGTTTAGGATCCCTTGCAGTACAGCAGTGGCAAACCCTGCTCGGGATCTGGAATATAGAGGCAAATTATAATGCTTGGCAAATGTATGCACGGAGGTCCAAGTAGCCGCCTCAATAATGTCTTTGGTTGCCACTCCTCGTAAGAAGGCTGTGGTAGTGGCTGTTGCCCTTGTAGAATGAGGTCTTATGTTCTGTGGAATTGGTTTTCCATGGAAGGAGTAACAGAATCGTATGCAATTTCCTATCCATTTGGAGATTGTCTGTTTGGAAATAGCTTTTCCTTCCCTTCCTGTTGCATAGGCTACAAAAAGCTGGTCAGTTTTCTGCTACTTTTGTTCTGTCCAAGTAGTAGCGTAGCTGTCTATGTACATCCAAGGTATGCAGTATTCTTTCCCTCTGTTTTGTGGGTTGGGAAAGAAGGTAGGTAGGTGGATTGCCTGGTTTAAAGACACTCTGGATACCACCTTAGGCATAAATGTAGGATTAGTCCTCATGGACACTCTATCTTGGTGGAAGATTAGGAAGGGTTGTACTGCCATTAGGGCCTGAAGTTCAGAAACCCTCCTGGCTGAGGTTATTGCCGGTAGGAAGGGCGTTTTCCGATAGATGCTGTAGGTCTGCTGTTGCTGCTGGTTCAAAGGGTGATAGTGTCAACTTTTCTAGCACAAAGTTCAAGTTCCAAGCTGGCAATGGTGGTTTCCTTGGAGGTTTTACATTCTTGATTCCTCTGAGGAACTGCCTGAGTAAAGGGTGTGAAAAAACAGGTGGATCAAAGCTGTATTCTGCTGATATAGTTGATGCATGTATCTTGATGGAGGAGTAGGACAGGCCTGAATGTAGAAGTTCGGCCAGATACTCCAGAATGTTAGGCATATCTATGTTTGACACATCTTTTCCTCTTTCAGTACTCCAAATGACAAACCTTTTCCATTTTCCTGCATAGTTCCTTCTTGTTGAAGGTCTGCGGGCTTCAAGAATAATGTCTTTAACTCTTTGGGAAAGTTCTGGATTAGCTGCTGCTATGTGATGTTCCATGCAGTCAGTTGCAACGTTTTAGGTTTGGATGCATGATGCTGTAGTTGTTCTGAGTTAACATCAAAGGCATCAGGGTATTGGCCACATATTGTTCCGAGACATGCTCCTCAGCAGTGGGTACCAGTGTTGTCTTGGCCAGTTTGGAGCTATCAGGATTATCCTTGGACGTTCTTCCTTGATTTTTAGTAATACCTTGTGTATCAAGGGAAGAGGTGGGAATGCATATGCTGTTAGGCCTTTCCAGCTGAAGGAGAGCGAATCCACTTTCCATGCTAGTGGGTGGAATGTCCTTGTGCAGAATTTTTGAGCTGGTGATTGAGAGGGAAGCGAATAGATCTATCTGAGGCATTCCCCATTTCTTTGAGATGGTCTTGAAGATGTCCGGTGGGCATCCGATGTGGTTCTGCTTAATATGTCTGCTAGAGTATTTTCTTTTCGGTACAAATATTGCCTGTAACTGGATGTTGTAGCTGAGTGCCAGGTTCCACAGCTCCAAAGTCATTCTGCATAGGGGGTATGAATGAGTGCCTCCCTGTTTGTTGATGTACCACATGACTGTGGTGTTGTCTGTCCTTATCATCAACTGGCCCTCTTTGAGAAATGGTCTGAACTTTTGGATTGCCAGTTTTACTGCCAGCATTTCTTTTAGGTTGATGTGCAGGTGAAGTTGATCCTGCATCCACAATCCTTGCTTGTCCAGCATGTGGGCCCCATCCTAGGTCTGAAGCATCTGTTGTGATGGTCTGGCTTGCTTGACATCTGTAGCCCTGTTTGACTGGCATGCTTGAGCCCACCATAGGAACTCCTGTTTTAAGCATGGAATTAGTGGAATTTCTGTTTCTAGGCTGTGTCTGTGTTGGGACCATAAATTCTTTAGGTACCACTGTAGTTTTCTCATATGTAGTCTGGCAAGTGGGACCAAGATTATGCATGATGCCATGAAGCCCAAGGCTTGTAGTACTTTTCTTGCTGTTAACTTGTTCTGTTTTGTTAGTGCCAAGAAGTAAAGAGGGAGTTCTTTTTGTTTTTCTGCAGTTAGGAATGCCATTTGTTTTACTGTGTCCAATTCAAGAATGTCCTTGTTTGGGATGGTATCAGCCTTGATTTTTGTAAATTGACTGTGTATCCCAGTGCTTGTAGCAAGTAAATGACCCTTTGTAAATCTGTTGTCAGCTTGCTTTTGTTGTCCCCTTGTAGCAGGCAGTCGTCCAGGTATGGGTAAATTTGAATTCTGTAGTCTGCAGTATTACTGATGCCAGGCATTTTGTGAATACTCTGTAGATAAGCCAAAGGGCAATGCTGAGAATTGATAATGCTCTGATCCTGCAAGAAATCTGAGGTATCTTCTGCAGATTGGTCGAATGGGGACGTGCAGGTATGCCTCCTTGAGATCTAGAGTTACCAGCCAACACTCCTAGCCCAGCATGGGAAGAAGTTGCTGTAGGGTCAGCATTTTGAATTTTGGGACAATGATGTATGTATTTAAGGTGGACAGGTCGAGAATAGGTCTCCAACTTTTTCCTTTCTTGGAACTAGAAGAGTCTGGAGTAGAATCCTTTCCTTGTTCTGTTGTTGGCACTCTTTCCACAGCTCTCATGTTTGCTAACTGCATTATCTGTTGTAGAGCCTCTGTTTCTTGATTTGGAGGTAGATTTGGCATTCCTCTTTTGACTGGTAAAGTGTGGAAGTGGAACCGGTAACCTTGATCTATGGTTTGTAAAATCCACTTGTCTTTTGTGATATAGTGCCAGTTCTTTGAAAATAAGGTTAATTTGCCGCCTAATGGAGCTGCTATTTGTTCCCTGGTAGGCGGATTTAGAGTTAAGTCACTGTGGTTGTGTTGTTGTAGTGGCAGTGGTTGTGTCTGTGCCTCTGTTGTTACCTTGCCACTGTCGCCCTCTGTAGGCACCTCCTCTGGATTGGTTTCTGCCTCTGGAACGTCTATTCCTGCCCCTTTGGGATCTTGTGGAGTCAGGAAAGGACCAATTTTTGGCAGGCCAGTTCCTGCTAAACCTTGGGGTTGAACCTGCAAGAAATCTTTAACCGTTTGAACAGATTTTGCCTTTTCTTCCATTTTCTTCATTACCTGCTGGGCAGGTGTACCAAACAAGCTGGTCTTATCCATAGGAGCATCTAATAACTTAGCTTTAACATGATCCGGTAAAGCTTGTTCCTTTAGCCATGCATGCCTTCTTATCACTGTGCCAGTCATGGCTGATCTAAATGAAGCCTCCAGTGCATCATAGCCACATTTTAAGGAATGGTTACTAACCTGTTGTATGTTATTTACCATTTCTAATACATATTTCTTATCAATAGATTCATCAGAGGATAGCTTTTTTGTTAACTGATCAAGCATAAACTCTTGGCATTGTATCATGTGAAACTGACAGTTTAAAGCTCTAGCTGAGAGAGTAGCTGAGGTGTAGACCTTTTTGCCCCATCTGTCTAATGACCTGGCTTCCCTTTCAGAAGGAATAGGGTTTTTAGCTGTGGTCGCCCTGGGACCCTGGGATATAGTTTCGGGGTCTGCAAGTGGGGCCTTGTAAAGGTGGTGATGAGTGTCTGGTACCCTGTAAAATCTGTCTGGTTTGGCAGGGGCTGGAGGTAAAGAATCTGGTGCAGAGCAGACATCATTGAAGGCATCATCCACCACAGAGAGAACAGGAGGTATAGCTAAGGGCCTGTGCTGTGGAAGGTGCAGAAAGGTCCTAAGTCTTTTTCTGGCGTCTGAGAAATCCTGCTGCTGCCATTGGAACTGCTCGCATGGCATGTAAGGTTTCCCCAAAGGAGAATTCTTCTGGTGGGGAAGCAGCTGGAATGGATTCTTCAGCATCTGAGTCTTCAAAATTGGAGAAAGGAGCCTCTGGCTGGTCTGTTATGTCTGATTCATCGGCAGAATCATCAAAGGACACAGGCTCGGGGGGCTCTGCCCTAGGTCTCTTCTCTGGGGGCTGAGAGGCCCTGTCTGGGTGAGATTGAGATAAACTAATTAATGAAATTAAATCTTCTGCCAGAGTAAGCATTTGTGAACTAGAAGAGGGCCTGGTTGTAGGGGGTTTAACAGGCACTGTTTTAGTAGTTTTGGCTGCTTTAGCCCTGGCAAAGGCCTTAATGGACATGGCTGCTGGAGGCCTAGCAGCACCACGTGCTGGGGTAGAGACATCCAAGGGAATGGTGTCTGATAAGTCAGTGGCAACCACCGTAGTGGATAAAATTTCTGAGGCCGATTCAAGAGAAGTAGCAGGGGCCTCAGTGGTAGTGATAGATTCAGCTGTACTTTGATCAGTTTTTAACCATGGTTTGGTCTTTATCTTTTTAGCAGTTTGGGTAGTCGGAGGATCCGACGGCATAATATACGCAAAATCAGAACCGAAAACTGTTCAGCAACGTCGGTTGAATCGAACAGGCTGCTACGTGGGTTGGGCCTAAACAAGGCAGACAATAAGAGTGGAAATCTTTATGAGGTATTTGTTTCCCACAGGTTAAACAATTATTAACTTTTTCTGACATCGGCTGAGGCAAGAAAGAGTCCCCAACGGGGTACTTAGCTTTAGAAGTCTTCGAAGTAATCTCTGGATCCGACCGACCGGCACTTGCGAACAGCTTCTGCTTAGAAAGACTGAGGAAAATGGCGTCGGCTGATGCCTTTATACCCGTAGACCAACAGAGATGACGTCGGGTGAAGTGCGACATCAGCCGAAGCCGGACCCGGACTTTGGAATCCGGCCGACTGAAGGGCTGCCTGACGACAGGACAACCCAGTTGTTATGACTGCAGATGCATCCATGAAGGACATCATAACAAAGATGCAGAATGGATAGAAAAAATTAAAAGAAACAGTAAAGACATAAAACGCGATAAAGTGACGACCAGAGAAACTTGAAACAAAATAAAGAATAGTTCCTAAATGGAAAACTCCAGGCCTAGATGCAGTACCTAACTTCTGGCTAAAGGTATTAATGTTTTTGCAACAAGATTTAGTCCTGAGAAAGAATTACTCACATGTGCAACCCAAACAGACACCAACCTGGTTAACAACAGGAAAAACAATACTCTTTAACAGTGAACCTGCAAACCTTCCAAAAAACTATAGACCAATAACTTGCGCCCAACAATATACAACTATATACTGAAATTGATGCAGAGTTTCAAGAAATTTAGAAAAAAAATGAATTATGGCAACAAAACAAAAGGGTAACAAAAGAAAAGAATAAAAGAGAATTTTCAAAAGGAGAAGACTAAGTATAGCATGAAGAGACTACAAAAAGCATCTGACAGTATCCCACATTCATGGATAAAGAATGCTTGCAGATGTATAAGATATACCCCTACACCTCAATTGCATTGCAGTGACAATGAAACACTGGCAAATCACTTTGCAGTTAAGCCAAGACAAAGGGTAAATTATTATTCCATTGATAAAAACTCAAAGAGGGATATTCCAGGGTGATTCTCTGTCATCTTGCCCTTAACCCATTAAAATGCCCACTTAACATATTAGGCCATGGTTACAATTTCATTCACAGATAACAACCTTGTTTAAAGACCTTTCATCTACTTTTTGTGGATGAATTAAAACTGTACAGTTCATCATTTGAGGAGTTAAAAGCACAAATGCAAGTGGTTAAAACTTTCTCAGATGATATAAGAATGCTTCATGGTCTTGATAAATGTGGAAAAGCAACTTTTAAAACAGGAAATCTGCAGCACCAAAAAAATATCTACATGAGACAAGAATATGATATAAAGGAACTAGCAGGAGGGAGTGTAGAAATTTTTGGAAACTGATGAAGGATCAACAATAAAACATGAACACATTCGAATAAAACTCACTAAGAAAAACTTCAGAAGATTAAAGCTAGTACTGAAAATTGCTTTAATATCTAGGAAATAAAGTGCAAGTTATTAACCAATTTGGTCTTCCTGTTCTTACAGTTTTGGGGAGCCTTGCTGGCCCCAAAAGGTATTGAATCAAAAAAGAAAACATGAAAAATGCTTAATTTTTATAAAATGATATATAAAAGTAATTGAATACCAAGAATGTATATTCTTTGTTCTGAAGGAAGATTGGTGCTCCTGAGTACGGAGATCGAGAGCGAAAGCATTTCGCTACAAAAATAGCCCGACGACGAATAGTTCGGGCACTGAACAAGGCACAAAACCGACAGCGAGGGACGTCGTGGTCTGGGCCTAAACAGGTGACACAGTAAGAATGAAAATCTCTGTGAGGTATTTGCTTTCCACAGGCAAGACAATTATTAATTTCTTCTGATATTGGTTAGAGGAAGAAAAAAGGATCCCCAATGGGGTACTTATCTTTTTGAAGACTTCAGGTCTGAAACTCAAAAACGAAAATTTCAGGAGTCGGCCGACCGGCACTTGTGAACTGCTTCTGCTTCAGGCACTGCACGGCAAGAAAGACTGATGTTAATGGTGTCGGCTGCATGTTTTATACCTCTGACGACCTGACGTCATGGAAGAAGCGACAGCATCCGACACAGAAATCCCAAGACTCTGGTATTCAGGCCGGCTGAGGGCTATCTGCAGGCAGATAATTCAAATGTGATGACTGCAACAGTGAAACACGAAGAACATCTGATTTCATGTACATATCTGCAGTTGTGGAACTGCAGACATATCTGCTAACCTCAACAGATCCAAATATAGTGAAATTTTAAAACATGAAGAGAATAAATTTATAATGTCTTCTCTGTTGATTGTTTTGTTTACAGAAGCATTTCTGTGACAAGCAGAAATGGAAATCAAACCAGAATTAGACAAAAACAGACAGCAACTGAATGTGCCAAAAAACAAAAAAAAGAACGTAAGGAAAAAGATTAGTTGAAAAGGAAAGAAATGTAGAAAGGCATAAATATCACGGCAAGTACAGAGATCTCCTGCATCAACCTCATCTTGATCAGGACTTGATGCATGAATGGTTAAGGAGAGCTGAACTGAAACCAAAAAGATGAAAGGTAGGACAGTGGACTATGTGCATGTTGCTTTACAAAACCTATTGAACATGTGAGAGAAACAGGCAAATGTAAGTTATGCAAACAAAGAACTGGAAACAGCTGCACATTTTATTTTATTTATTTGGCATTTATTTATCAGGAAGGTCCAACTGGGCAAGAATGCCATTTTCAGTGGAGGCCCAGGGAGAAAAGATTCAACATACACAGTTCAGTTAATAAACTACATAATATTATCACAGGAAGCCCAGTAACAAACAGTAGAATCGACATACAGGATAAATAAAGTCAAATCAGAAAATCATACAGTCAATATTAAACAATCAAAAAATACTGAACACCTACAATCAACAGTGACAACCAACGCTAAAGATATTAAACGTTTTAAATACGGACAAAAGACTAAGATAAAGGAAAGAGATTTCGCAGCTGCGGAAGATTAGGAAATGGAGTTCAAGTAGGGAGCTATCGGAGAAGTAATTGGGGCTTTGGCTAATAAGAGAAGGGAGAAAAGGAAAGGGGAAAACGAAGAGCAACGGAAACAGAAGGAAGAAAGAAGGAAAAAGGAAGAGAAGGAAGGAATAATGGGTAATGTCAGCCTGGCGTAAGATGTACAGAGCCAGAAATTAAGGAGAAATCTGTTTACAGATTGTTCGAATATGCGACTACACGGCATTGCTCTAATATCTGTAGGAATACTGTTCCAGACCTTGGCTGCTCAGTAGAAATATAGGCAGTGACCAACTGTTTTTTTTCAGTTTATGGATTTCAAGGAGATGTTTCTCAGATGCGTGAACATGGCGATTAGGGAGATAACGGTTTAACGGGTAAGAATAGTGCTGGTTGCTTGGTTGGATGAGGCTTTGTAGACCATTTTATGAGCATGGAGGAGTTGGGTGAACTTGAGACAGTGAGGTAACTCAAGCCAGTTTAAATATCTAAGGGCACAGCAAGGGTGGGGGGTGTATGACTGACTGACTGCAGATCTAGCTACTTTGTTATAGTAAAGCTCATGTTTTATCTTAAGGAAATATGAATGTTACAGTAGCGAAGGAAGGAGGTATGTATTGGTTAGACTAACTCTTGAGGAATTGTTAAGGAATCTTTTAGATCTACACAGCATGCCCAGTTTTTGGTATGTTGTTTTTATGCACTTTTGACTATGAAAATCAAATTTCAGTTGATCATCTATTGTGGCACCAAGTAACTTTGTGTGATGTACAACTTCAACTTCAATATTGTCAAGAGAGGATATCTGGAATGTGTCTTTCATGTATGTTTGAGATTTGGGGAGAACAAAGAGCAGCTTTCCCTTATTGGGATTTAGGAAAAGCTGATTGTCTTGTTGATGGGTGTGATACATTCATGGCTGGGATACTGAAAGGCACAATAATTCAGCAAGATTGTTGCACCTGGGGATTCTGCAAACACTACAATATTTAAGTAGTTGACATGCACTGGAAACATGAAAAAAGAATAGTTGTGTAAAATCTTACCATAACCATAGATGTCCTTCTCTTCCACGTTGCAGTATTCGTACTGTGGGATTTTCAGCCCTCAGGCGACCCGACATACAAAAGCTTAAGCCTGGCTGCCACAGGTGCGTGGGACGTCACATGTAGGGCCATAAACTATGTAGTATAAATATGATGTCGGCACGCACAGACCTCAGAACTTGAAGCTTGGAGAAGAGACTATTAGGCCAAGGAGAAGCAAGGCAAATGTCCTTGCAGGTCTGCAAGGAGTGTCCTGCAGTGAGGACATACCCTAGAGAAGATAGAGGATACCAGGGGGTAGGACGGTGGGAAAGAATACGGCAACATGGAAGAGAAGGATATCTATCGTTATGGTAAGATTTTTACACAACTGTTCTATGTCCTATTCCCATGTTGCAGTATTCATACTGTGGGGGAGTACCACAGCTAGGAAAAATGTTGGGAGGTGGCAGAGGTGGAGGATTCTAGGAATCCTTGCAAGATTGCCCTGGCAAATCCTGCCCTGGCCCTAGAGACCTGGTCTAGCTTGTAGTGCTTGGTGAAAGTATGGACTGTGGACCAAGTGGCTGCCTCCATGATGGAAGCTGTTTCTAGTCCTTTCATGAAGGCCTTAGTGGTAGCCATGCCTCTGGTAGAATGTGCTCGCACTCCTTCAGGCAATGGTTTGTGATGATGAGAGTAGCAAAAAAGGATGGATTTTCTGATCCAGGAGGAAATAGTTTCTTTGGAGACTGCCTTACCCATGGCCCTGGGATGGAAGGAAACAAACAGTTGGTCTGATTTTCTGAAAGACTTGGTTTTGTCAAAGTAGAATCTCAGTTGCCTATGTACATCTAGGGAATGCAGGTTCCTCTCTGCAGAGTCAGTAGGAGAGGAGAAGAAGGTAAGGGGGTGAATAGACTGGTTTAAGGAAAGCTCATTAACTACTTTGGGCATAAAGGAGGGGTTAGTGTTTAAGGAAACCCTGTCACTGTGGAAGGTGGTGTAAGGAGGGCAAGCCATCGGGGCCTGTAATTCAGACACCCTTCTAGCAGAGGCAATGGCCACTAAAAGGATGGTTTTCCATGTGCACATTTGAAGAGATGCTGGCTCAAAAGAGGTTAGGGTAAGTTTTCCAGCACGAAGTTGAGATCCCAGGGTAGAGGGATTGGCTTTCTTGGTGGTCTGATGTGTAAGACCCTTCTCAGGAAAAGTTTTACATCCAGTCTAGAGAGAAGAGGCGGTTGTAAAGGCAAGCATGCAGAGATGGCTGAGAGATGGAGTAAACTAGTCCCTCCTTAATGAGTCCACAGGTACAGTTCAGGACCAGGGAGGATCTGCTAGAAATGGGTCCTTGTTTCTCAGAGAACACCATTTCATGAATCTCTGCCATTTAGACAAATATTTTTTTCTAGTTGTTGGTTTTCTGACCTCCTCTGGACACAGAGCACATCTTCTGAGTAGTGCTGCCTAAAAGGGATCAAAAGTTGATCACCCACAGAGCTAGTTACAGTAAAGACAGTTGTGGGTGCAGGAGGGATCCCTGTTATTGAGTTAGTAGGTCCACCTGTGGGGTAACATGTGGTGATTGCCTTTGGCTAGTGAAAAAGTACAGTTTTGTACCTACCATAAATGTAGATGTCCGATAGGTATGCATCTGCAGTCATCACATATGGGTTGTCCTGCCTCAGGCAGCCCTTCGGTCGGCCAGATTCCAAAGTCTGGGTCTGGCCTCAGCTGATGTCGCACTTTCCCCAACGTCAGAGTGTCTGGGGTATAAAAGCATCAGCTGACGCAATTTTCCTCAGTTTTTCTTGCCCCAGATGCCAGGTGCCCTCTATGAAGGCTAAATTTGGAGAAATGCAATAAAATTCCAAACATATGCAAAATATATACATATATATATATATATATATATATATATATATACAAACAAATACACCATAATAGATTCCCCCAGCTAGCTAATAGATGGGTAAGCACCCTAGGAATACCACAGAGGGGAAGGAGGGAGGGTAAACCTGACTGCAGATGCATACCTATCGGACATCTACATTTATGGTAGGTACAAAACTGTACTATGTCCTTCAAGGATGCATCTGCAGTCATCACATATGGGTAGAATACCATAGCCAATCTGGGGGTGGAGGTACTAAGAAAAGGATGGTGTAGTTAAGATACCCTGCAGGACTGCTGTAGCAAAACCTGCTCTGGATCTGGAGTATAAAGGTAAATTGTAATGCTTGGAAAATGTATGCACGGAGCTCCATGTAGCAGCTTCTAAAATGTCCTTGGTAGCCACCCCTCTTAGGAAGGCTGTGGTGGTGGCTGTGGCTCTCGTGGAATGAGGCCTAATGTTTGCAGGAACAGTCTTTCCATGAAAGGAGTAACAACAACGAATGCAATTTCCTATCCATTTTGAAATTGTCTGTTTTGAAATTGCTTTTCCTTGTGCCCCAGCAGCATATGCTACAAACAGCTGGTCAGTCTTTCTGTAACTTTTAGTTCTGTCCAAATAGTAGCGCAATTGTCTGTGTATGTCCAGAGTGTGCAGAAGTTTCTCCCCTTTATTTTGTGGATTTGGGAAGAATGTAGGCAAGTGAATTGCTTGGGCCATTGTGGAACAATTCTGCTAAGTATTCCAGTATATGTGCCATGCTCATCACTGTCACATCTAGGCCTTTTGTTGTGTTCCAAGTGAGAAATCTTTTCCATTTTGCTGAATATGCCTTCCTTGTGGAAGGCCGGCGAGCTTCCATAATGATGTACTTCACTCTCTGGGATAAGCTATTCTGAGGAGGAGTCATGGTATTCTCCAGGCAGTTAGCTGCAAGGTTTTCAGGTTGGGATGCAGAGTCTTGAAATTGTTCTGCGTCAGTAGAAGTGGCCATAGGGGGAGAGGCCACGGTTTCGTCTGTGACATGCTCTTTAACAGTGGGTACCAGTGCTGCCTTGGCCAGTCTGGAGCTATCAGAATCACTCTTGGCTGCTCTGCCCTGATCTTCAGTAAAACCTTGGACATTAATGGGAGTGGTGGGAAAGCATAGACTTTTAGAGCTTTCCAGCTGAAAGAGAGAGAGTCCACTTTCCATGCTTGTGGGTGGTATGTCCTTGAGCAGAATGTCTTCAGTTGATGACTGTGGGGTGAAGCGAACAGATCTATCTCCAGCCTTCCCCATGATTGTGTTATGAGTAAGAAGATGTCTGGGTGCAACATCCATTTGTGTGCATCCATGGAAGTTCTGCTTAAGCTGTCTGCCAGTGTATTGTCTTTCCCTGGCACGAACTGGGACTGCAGTTGTATACTGAGTTTCAAGCAAAGTTCCCATAGATTCATGGCCAGTCTGCATAGAGGGTAGGAATGCATGCCTCCTTGCTTGTTTATGTACCACATAACTGTGGTGTTGTCTGTCCTTATGAGCAGGTGGCCTTGATGAAGGAAAGGTTTGAAGGCCTCGATTGTGTGTATCACTGCCAGCATTTCCTTTTGGTTTATATACATGCGCAGCTCTCTTTGAGACCATAGCCCTTGGATACATTTGTCCTCCATGTGTGCTCCCCAACCTCGGTCTGAAGCGTCCGTGGTGATGGTTTGGTTTGCTGAAAGGCAACCCTCTGTTCGACTGGCAGGCTTGAGCCCACCACAGGAATTCCTTTTGAAGGCAAGGAATGAGTGGGATCAAAGTTTCTAAGCTGTGACTGTGCTGAGTCCATAATTTTCTCATATGCAGCCTGGCTTGTGGAATCAGAAGTATGCAGAATGCTATGTAACCCAGGGCCTGCCGGATTTTCCTTGCAGTCAGCTGAGTTTGTCTTGTCAGATTCTTGAAGTAATCCGGAAGTTGTTTTTGTTTTTCTTCTGTGAGAAAGGCCATTTGGGTGGTTGTGTCTAGATCCGCACACAAAAATCTTATTCTTTGGGATGGAACAAATCTTGATTTTTGGATGTTGACCGTGTATCCCAAGGCCTGTAGTAGGTGGATGGCATAGTCCAAGTCCTTTAGCAAAATTTTCTTGTTGTCCACTTGTATAAGGCAGTCGTCCAGATATGGTTAGATTTGAATCCCCTGAAGTCTGCAGTGTGCAATTACTGATGCCAGGCATTTTGTGAATACTCTGGGCGCAGTAGATAAGCCAAAGGGCAATGCTGAGAATTGATAATGCTCTGATCCTGCAAGAAATCTGAGGTGTCTTCTGCAACTTTGTCGAATAGGGACATGCAGGTATGCCTCCTTGAGATCTAGAGTCACCAGCCAAGACTCCTTGCCCAGCATGGGAAGAAGTTGCTGTAGAGTCAGCATTTTGAATTTTGGCACAATGAGGTAAGTATTCAGTGCGGACAAGTCGAGAATAGGCCTCCATTGATTTTCTTTTCTTGGAACAAGGAATAATCTGGAATAAAATCCTTGGCCTTGTTCTACAAGAGGTACCTTTTCTATGGCTTTCATTTGTATTAATTTGGTAATTTGCTTCAAAGCCTCTGCCCACTGATTTGGTGGCAGGTCTGGCACTCCTTTTCTTTTTGGCAATGTGTGGAAATGGAACCTGTATCCTTTGTCTATTATTTGCAGTGTCCATGTGTCCCTTGTGATGTAATGCCAATTTTTTGAGAATAAAGAAAGCTTTCCGCCCAATGGTGCTTCTAACTGAGCCCTAGTCGGCGGAGTCAAAATAAAGTCATTGAGTCTGTCCTGGTGTAGCAGTTGTTGTTCCTGCACTACCTCTCTGGTTGGGAGGCTGCCACTGACGGCCTCTGTAGGAGCCTCTAGCTTGCCCTCTACCTCTGGCACGCCTGTTCCTGCCTCTCTGGGATCTGTCTGAGTCTGGAAAGGACCAATTCTTAGTAGGCCAATTTCTGCTGAATCTCGGTGGTTGTACTTGCAGAAAGTCCTTGACTGTTTGCACAGATTTTGCCTTTTCTTCAAACTTCTTTAAGACCTCCTGAGCCGTGGAACCAAATAATTTTTGCTTTTCCATTGGAGCATCCAGAAGCTTAGCTTTAACATGGTCTGGTAAAGATTGTTCCTTCAGCCAGGCATGCCTACGTATAACTGCCCCTGTCATAGCTGACCTACATGAAGCTTCCAATGCATCATAACCACACTGAAAAAAATGGTTACTAACCTGCTGGGAGTTATGTACCAGATCCTGAAGTGATTTACGGTCAAGGGGTTCAGGAGAGGACAGCTTCTTATGCAATTCATCTAACAAATACTCTTGGTACTGTATCATATGAAATTGACAATTTAATGCCCTCATGGAAAGAGTTGCAGAAGTATACACTTTCTTACCCCATCTCTCTAAAGCTCTAGACTCCCTTTCAGAGGGTAGAGGATTTCTAGCAGTGGCAGCTGCAACCCCTTTTGGGCCCTGGGAAATGGTTTCTGGGTCTGCAGAGTGGGCCTTGTACAGGTGTAGATGTGAATCCGGGACCCTGTAGTACCTATCAGGTTTGGCAGGAGCCGGAGGGAGAGAGTCAGGGGCTGTACTAGCATCAGAGTACACATCATCAATAACATTCAAAACAGGAGGTATAGCTAAAGGCCTATGCTGAGGTAAATGTAAAAAGGTCCTTAATCTCTTTCTAGAATCAGAGAATTCCTGACCCTGCCATTGAAAATGTTCTCTCATAGAGTGTAGTGTCTCTCCAAAGGAAAACTCTTCAGGAGGGGATGCCGAGGGAATAGATTCTTCAGCATCAGAATCCTCGTAGGCCGAATAAGCCTCCTCCTGGGGGTCTGACAGAGCAGAACCATCCGTGGACTCATCTGAGGAGTGGGGGTCAGAGGGCTCAACCCTGGGCCTTTTGTCTGGAGGTGGTTGAGAGCCCCTGTCCGGATGAGGTTGAGAACCTCTAATTAAAGAGATGAGATCCTCTGCTATGCTAAGAATCTGTGAGCCAGTAGAGGTCTCTGAGAGGAAACCTTGGGAGGCAAAGCTTTAGTAAGTTTAGCAGCTTTAGCCCTAGAAAAAGCATTAATGGACATGGATGCAGGGGGTCTGGCTGCAGCACGTGCAGGAGTAGACTTGTCTAAAGGAATGGTGTCGGATGTTTCCTGGACACCGGTTTCAGTAGGTAATTCAATAACTGACTCAGCCGGGGCCTCCGGGGCCGAGGTAGTCGGTTGTGCGGTTTCGGTAATAGGAAGTACCAAGGACTCGGTTTCAGCTGAAACCGAGACACTCACGGTAGTCCTGACCGTGGTTTCAGCCGAAACAGCGGCCCGCGTGTGTCGGTCCTTGTCCTTCCGTTTTTTAACTAAATGCGAAGTCGGAGTCTCCGACGGCATCTTGTAAGCAAAACTAGCCCCAAAGAATTCCTCTGCAAACTCCGACCGACGTCTAAGAGTTCGTCGGTTGATGGTAGCACAGGCAGAGCAGGCCGAGACGTCGTGGTCTGGGCCTAGGCAAGGGAGGCAGTAAGAGTGGAAATCCTTATGAGGTATTTGTTTCCCACAAGTTAAACAATTATTAACTTTATCTGACATCGGCTGAGGCAAGAAAGAGTCCCCAACGGGGTACTTAGCTTTTTCGAAGTCTTCGGTAGCTGAATCACAGGAGCTGGCCAACCGGCACTTGCGAACTGCTTCTGCTTCAGGCACCACGCGGCAAGAAAGACGGAGTAAGATGGCGTCGGCTGATGCTTTTATACTCCAGACGCTCTGACGTCGGGGAAAGTGCGACATCAGCCGAGGCCAGACCCAGACTTTGGAATCCGGCCGACCGAAGGGCTGCCTGAGGCAGGACAACCCATATGTGATGACTGCAGATGCATCCTTGAAGGACATGTGGCCCTTCTAACAAAGGATGTTTTGACTGGGTAGTTCCTGGAAAATCTGGGCACTGGGGACACCAGGAAGTGCTTAATGTCCTGCAGTTCCTTGCTCTTTTCTTGCAAGTTTTTAAAAGGTTCTGCAGCATTTTTGCCAAATAGGTTACCCAAAGGAGCATTCATGATCTTGGCTTTAAAATCATCTGGCAGAGGTTGTAGTCTGAGCCAGGTGTATCTGCGCAAGGTGGATGCATTGGCAGCAGATCTGGCAACTGCTTCTGCAGCATCATAGCTGCAGTGGATAGAGTGTTTGGCAAGTTGGGTGGCCAGGGACAATTTGGAAGAAATGTCAGATTTGGCTGGACAGTGCAGGGTGGTAGCCACGAAGGTGAAGGCCTGAGAGACTAGGTCTAGGGCATACTTCACCATGTGGGTCTGGTAATTTATCGCCCTGAAAGCTAGGGTAGAGGAGGTGTATGCCTTTTTCACCATCCTGTCCATGGTTTTGTATCGGATGGCCATAGGGAAGCAGAAGCCAACTGCCTAGACTGTCTGGGGACACTGCAGTAACAGCTGATCGGCCAAAGGTGGTTTTATTAGGAACTTGTCATCAGGGACTTTGTAAAAACCTATCCGGCTTCTTAGGGGCAGGAGGTTGAGAGTCTGGGTTCTTGCAAACAGAAGTGAAGGCATCCAAGAAAGCTGGGAGTACTGGAGGGATGGCTGAAGGTAAAGGGGAGTCGAGCTGTAGAAGCTCAAAGTATCTTCTCTGGGTTTCAGAGACTAAAGAAGTATCCCACTTGAAATACTCTTTCATTTTTTAGATAGTCTCCTCAAATGATAAGTTCTCAGGTGGGGAGTCTCCTTCAATAGAGTCCTCTTCAGGTGAGCAATAGTCTATGGGAGAGGCAATCTGTGAAACATACGAGACAGATTCCTCAGAGGACGAGTAAGATCGGTCTGGGTCTTCCTGGGTAACCGATTGCCGAGTAGATGCTAAAGGCAGGGAGGAGGCAGAAGCCAGCCTAGGGATCAGTACAGGGATGCTAGTGGGAGTAGGGCCAGTAGGCCTAAGTGCCATAAAGGCCTGCATCAAGGAGGGAGTGAAGGACTCCCAGTCTGGGGCTGTCGGAGATGTCAGGCTCAAGTATTTAGTTTTCTGCTTCCTTTTAGAAGGAGTGTGCATCTGGGTGGGCAGGGAAACAGAGGCCTGCGCTGATGTAGGAGAGGTCTTGGTTGGCTGGTCAAGCGATGGTTCCCCCTCGACGTCAGTTATGACCGATGTGTGAATCAACTCCGCTGATGTGCTTTCCATGGGTACGGACATGGCCTCTTCCACAGTAGCCGTCGGAACCTTCGGAGTAATCGGGTGTCCCTTGGCCCCTAGAATGGTAGTCGGCGGGACATCTGAAGTAGGCCTGCAAACCTTGGCCTTCTTCCAGGGTTGTTCAGCTTGGGTGGCCAACTTGGGATCCATCCTAAGCATGAGGCATTTAAGCATTTGGTTTTCTAAAACTAGATTTAACGCGCACAGATGGCTGCATAAGGTCTTGGGTACAAACGATTGGCAAATAGAGCAGGCCTTGTGGTCATGTTCTTTACCTAAGCAAAAGACACAGCAGTCGTGGGAGTCTTTGTGAGGAATCTGGCGCCCGCAACTACATTTACTCTTTTTCTCCAACATCGGCTAAAGAGAAATAACTACAGCAACCAAACTAAAGCTTAAGCACGAAAAAGGCAAATCCCAACGGGGTACTTATCTTTAGAAGTCTTAAATGACAGTGTAGAATCCTCAAAATACAGAAACAATCCTACAAATGGACCCAGGCCAGCTCAAGGGATGGATCCCCCCTGTTGTATAAGAAAGTACTAGTCCACAAAAACGACAAAAATTGATTGGTCAAAGAAGAGCCATAAATACGACAGAGTGGACTATGGAGGATAAGAAATAAATTATGTATTGTTATTATGTAAAAAGCCCAGAATTTCCAGACACAAGTTATACAAAATGATTAAGAGAGCAATTAGAGGAAAGAAAAATACTTCCGCAGGAAAAACTGTCAGAAGCTTCAAATCAAAATTTGCTTTCATTAATACAACAGACTTTTGAAAAACAGTATATAGATCAAGAAACTTTGATCTCTTTGGAAAAAGAAGCATCTGAGGAAGTGAGAAAATATAAACAACAAACCTAGAGATATTTGAAAAATATAAAAAAGAAATATGGACATGGGAAAGAAAGAGAGATTTGATATGGTGCAATATTTATACAAAGGAGAAACCAAGTTATACAGAAGGCAGTTTCAAAGATATTCGAAGAAAAATACAGGCAAAGGCATCCATATGTGGAAAATTTCACAATAAAAAGACTAAAAGCACAAAGATTTAATGTAAAAAAAGATGATTAGTAAAGTAGAAGTTGAAGTTATGGAGTGTCTGCGAAGTGAAGGATTTAATGTAGAAGGTCTAACACAGACTACATCACAGCATGATGGAGTGAGTCCCCAGAATAAGGAAAAGCAAGAAGATCAGGAGACGTGAAGAAGAAACAATGGACACAGGAAAGGAAAAGAGATTTAATATGGTGTAATATTTATACAACGGAGAAAGGAAAACTAACCAGTACAAAAAGAGCAGCACCAAAGATATTTGAAGATAAACAGAGGCAAAGGAATCTGGATATGGAAAACGTTACAATACAAAAAATAAGAAGACTAAGAGGAAAAGCAGAAAAAGAGGTTAGTAATGGAGAAGTCAAAGAAATAGAAATTGAGGTTATGGAACAGCTGCAAAGAGAAGGATTCAGTGTAGAAAATCAAATGCAGAAAGCACCACAACAGGATAGAGCAATGGATACCCAGATTAAGGGGAAACTAGTGGAACAGGAAGCAACAGGTCGGGTGCCATATCAAGATATTCTGGGGCCTTCCACAGGAAACCAGTATAAACATTGATTTGAAGCTAGACAGAATAGGAAACGGTGGAAACTCTGATGCAGTCAATGTTGAGGAGTGATAGGGCAGTGAGTTCCCATATGACAGAACAACAGATGACACAGGATGAAACTGAAGAGAATGTGACACAAGAAGATGTTATAGAACTTTATACAGAATGCCCACAGGAAATGGAAAAAGTACAGTTGTGTACACTTACCATAAATGTAGATGTTCGAGTGTATTCACTGTTGCAGTCATTACATTTGGGTAATCTGCTGGCAGGTTGCCCTCAGTCGGCCTGATTAACAAAGTCTTGGGTCCTGCGTCGGTTGCTGTCCCTTCTTCCATGACGTCAGGTCATCATGTGTATAAAACATGCAGCCGACGCCATTACGTTAGTTTTTCTTGCCCCAGATTTCAGGTGCCCCCCAAATAGGGAGCAAATAAAATTAAAAAACACAATATATATATATATATATATATATATATATATATATATATATATATATATATATATATATATGTATATATGTATATATATATATATATATATATATATATATATATATATATATATATATATATATATATACCTCCAACCAAAAGCAAATACACCAAAAGAGCTTTTAAGCATAACGAAAGAAAGTAGAGGTATAGCCAGAGAAAATTAGGGGGCTGGAGGGTGGGTAATCAGGACTGCAACAGTGAATACACTTGAACATCTACATTTATGGTAAGTGTACACAACTGTACTATGTTCTTCGTGTTTCACTGTTGCAGTCATTACATTTGGGTAGATTCCCAAAGCTATGGTTGGGTGGAGGGAATTATACAGCATTAGGACCAGCTATAAGGCCCTGCAGGACAGCAGTGGCAAAGCCAGCTCTAGATTTAGAGAAAAAGAGGCAAAATGTAATGTTTGGTGAAAGTATGAACTGAGCTCCAGGTAGCAGCTTCTAGAATGTCCCTGGTAGGAATACCTCTGAGAAAGGCTGCTGAAGTAGATGCAGCCATGGTGGAATGGGATCTGATCCCGTGGGGATAGTTTTTCCATGGTGCTTATAGCAGAAACTAATACAATGGCTTATCCATTTGGAAATGGTTTGGTTTGAAATAGCCTTTCCCTCTGCCCCTGCAGCAAATGCCACCAGCAGTTGCTCAGATTTTCTTTGAGATTTTGTCCTGTCTACATAAAATCTAAGTTGTCTGTGTACATCCAGTGAATGCAGAATCCACTCCCCCTTGTTCTGTGGATTGGGAAAGAAAGTTGGCAAATGAATAGTCTGATTAAAAGCCACACTGGATACCACCTTAGGCATGAAGGATGGATTGGTCCTGAGAGACACCCTGTCCACATGAAAAATGATGAAAGGCTCCACTGCCATAAGAGCCTGTAATTCAGAAATCCTTCTAGCTGAAGTGACTGCTAACAGGAAAGCTGTTTTCCAGGAGATAAATTTTAAGTCTGCAGTAGCAGCTGGCTCAAAAGGAGGGATAGTGAGTTTCTCCAACACAAAATTGAGGTCCCAGGCAGGGGTTGGAGCTCTCCTGGGTGGTCTTAAGTTTTTGGCCCCTCTGAGATACTGCTTTAGCAGAGGATGAGAGAAGAGGGGAGGTTCTGCGTTGTATTGAGCTGAAATGGCTGAGGCATGGATTTTTATGGAGGAAAAGGACAGGCCCTTGTGAAGCATCTCAGTTAAGTATTGCAAAATCTGAGGAATGTTGGGCACTGCTGTGCTTATCCCTTGAGACTGATTCCAGGCACAGAATCTTTTCCATTTGTCAACATAAGATTTTCTAGTACTAGGTTTTCTCACCTCCAAAATGACATCCATCACAGGTTTGCTGAGGGATGCTAAGGGTGAAATTAGGTGATTAGCCATGCTGCAAGATTCAAAGTTTGGAGATGAGTGTGCAGAGATTGGTTGTTTTGCTGAGACAGTAAGTAAGGTGTCTGAGGCAGGTGCCGCGGTGGAAGGTGTGACACACTGCGCAGGAGTGGGTACCAATGCTGGCGAGGCCAGTCTGGAGCAATCAAAATCATTTTTGGTTTGTCCTGTTTGACTTTTAGTAGAACTTTGAAGAGCAGAGGCAGAGGGGGAAAGGCATAGAGTGACAGGTTTTTTCCAGCTGAAGGACAGAGCATCCACCTTCCAGGCTTGTTTGTGATGAGTTCTTGTGCAAAATTTGTCCAACTGATAGTTCAGGGGTGAGGCAAAAAGATCTATGAATTTGCTTTTCTGGCGTAAGGAAAGCCATCTGGGCAGTTGTATTCAAGCTTGTACCCAGGAATGTAATTTTGTGAGAGTCTCAACATGTTGAAAATCAGTGGTTCCAGTTTCCATTTGTGAGGGTCCATGAGATTTCTGCTTAGTTCATCTGACAGAATATTCAGCTTTCCTGGTAGGAATTGAGCTTGTAGTTGTACTTGGTAGCTCAGGCCGTGTTCCACAATGCCATGGCTAGTCTGCAAAGGGGGTAGGAGTGTGTACCCCCCTGCTTGTTTATGTACCACATAACGGTGGTTTTTGTCCGTCTTTATCATAATTGTCCTGGATGAAGGTAGTCCTTGAAGGCTGTCAGTGCATTCTGTACAGCTAGCATTTCTTTTTGATTGATATGAAGGTGCATTTGATTTGGGCTCCATTTGCCCTGAATGCACTTCCCTGCCAGATGAGCCCCCCAAGCATAGTCTGATGCGTCTGTAGTTAGGCTTTGGGCAGCAAGGGGTGGTGTAAATGGCAGTCCCTTGTTTTGGTGGCAGGCTTCTGCTCACCATAGGAACTCTAGTTGCAGGCAAGGTATGATAGGAATCATTGTTTCCAGGCTGTGACAATGTTGACTCCATAAACTTTTTAAGTACCACTGAAGTTTCCTCATATGCAGTCTTGCATCTGGAATTAGAAGAATGCAGGAGGCCATGAACCCCAAGGCTTGCAGAATTTGTCTTGCAGATAGCAGGGTTTTTGTGGCCACCTGTTTGAAGTAAGTCACCAAATGAATTTGCTTTTCTGGCATAAGGAAAGCCATCTGGGCAGTTGTATTCAAGCTTGTACCCAGGAATGTATTTTTTGAGAGGGTACCAGTTGTGATTTCTTTTCATTTATGGTGTACCCTAGACAAGTTAGAACCCTTTTTACAAACGCCAGATGTTTTAGAAGAATATGGATATGTCTGAATATTTCTTTGCCTGCAAAATGCAATTACTGGAGCCAGGCACTTGTAAAGAACCTGGGTGCACTAGATAAGCCAAAGGGCAGTGCAGAGAACTGGTAATGCAAGTAGCCTGCTTTGAAGCAGAGGTATCTTCTGCAAGATTCCCTGATTGGGATATACAGGTAAGCCTCTTTTAAATCTAGAGTAGCCAGCCAGGCATCTTTGCCTGACATAGGAAGTAACTGGTGAAGAGTCAGTGTCTTGAATTTTGGAATGTCCAGAAAGGTGGTTAGAGTAGATAAGTCCAGAATTGGATGCCATGATTTGTCTTTTCTGGGTACCATGAAAGTCTGGAATAGAAACCTTGTCCCTTTTCCTCTTCTGGTACTGGTTGAATACCCCTATGTTCATGAGGGAAAGTACTTGTTTCTGGGCCTCTGCCCACTGATTTGGGGGCAGGTCTGGCCATCCATTTGGAATTGGCAACGCGTGGAAATGAAATCTGTATCCCTGGGATATTTAAAACCCATTTGTCCTCGGTTATAAGTTGCCAGTTTCTTGCATGAAGAGCCAGTTTTCCCCCCAAAGGGGCAGCTAAAAGATAAGTGCTTGGTAAGTGTAAAGGGAAGTCATTGAGACTGCTTACCATAGGGAGGTGTCTTGTTGTTTCCAGATTTGGAAGAGGAGACACCCCACTGTTTTGTTCTGAAAGTCCCTTGGGACTGAAACCTGGTGCCTTTGGAATGTCTGGGTTTGACTTGAGTGGCTCTGGAAGGAACTGGAAAGGACCAGTTCTTAGTAGGCCAGTGCCTACTAAATCTTGGAGGTTGCACCTGTAAGAAATCTTTCACAGTTTGCATAGATTTAGCTTTATCTTCCATCTTTTTTAGAACTTCTTCAGCCTTATTACCAAAGAGATGGTCCTGTTGTAAAGGAGCATCCAACAATTTCACTTTAACATGATCAGGCAGAGTTTGCTCTTTCAGCCAAGCATGCCTTCTTAGCACAGACCCAGTTACAGCAGCCCTGCAAGAGGCCTCCAAAGAATCAAAACCACATTGCAAAGTATGTTTTCCAACTTGTTCAGCTGAATGCAATAGATCCTGTAAATCTTTATTTTCCACAGTCAGAAATTAACATCATTTATAGTCCCATGATATGCTGTTGATATTTAAGCATATGAAACTGACAGTTTAAAGCCCTGATTGCCAAGATTGCAGACATGTAAATCTTCTTACCCCGTCTATCCAGCGCCCTGGAATCTCTATCAGAAGGGGTAGGATTTTTAGCAGTAGAAACCTTAATGCCCTTGGGACCCTGAGGAATGGTTTCAGGATCCGCAATAGGATTTTTGAAAAGGAATTTGTGGGAGTCAGGAACCCTGTATTATCTGTCTGGCTTACAAGGAGCTGGAGGCAGAGAATCAGGGGCCAAACTAGATTCTGAAAAAACATCATCAACAATGTCTAGAACAGGAGGTATAGCCAAAGGCCTATGCTGAGGAAGAAGATGAAAATCCCTAAGCCTCTTTTTAGATTCAGAAAAATCCTGACTTTCCCAGTGGAAATGTTCCCTTAAGGTATGCAAATTTACCCAAAAGAAAAATCCTCAGGGGGAGATGCAGGGGAGATGCAGAAGGAATGGAGTCTTCTGCATCAAAGTCCTCATAAGTAGGTATAGAGAATTCCTGTTCATTAGAAGAGTCAGAAGAAATAGAATCCTGTTCAGAGGATTCATAGCCAATATCTTGCCTAGGTCTCTTAGATGGTGGGGGGGTTGACTACCCCTGATCAGAGTAATTAAATCTTCAGTCATTTTGATCATTTGTTTCTTAGGCATAGGGGCCTGCTCATGTGGCCTAGGCGTCGGTTTTTTTAGACATAGGTCGAGATTTTGGCCTTAGTTTTGAAGATGGTGTCAGTCTAATATACAAATCTGTAGGCCTGAAAACACCCTCAGAAGCCGGTGCCTGCACAGTGGCTCCGGACCCATCAAAGGTAGAGACATCAGCGGGTTCCATAATTGAAGCATCGCGCAGCATACGGGACTCTGAATGGGTCTCAGTAGAGGCCTGCAAATCAGAATTAGCGGGTATCAGTGGCTGCGAAAGCGTCTCACTGAGTACCAGTGAAGTGGTGACTGGCTTAGGAGAAGCGTCGTCAGCAGTTTTGGACCTAAATGGCCTGTCTCTGTCTTTTTCTTTGCGTTTTTAGGTATTCCGGTAGTCGGATTGCTAACCGACAACATTTCTGGATAAGTGAAGCATGAGCTAAAATATTTAGAAGCAAAAATCTACCAACGTTTAAAAGTGTGTTGATTAAATAAAGCACAAAACTGACAGCAAGGTACGTTGTGGTCAGGGCCTAGGCAAGGAATACAGTACAAATGGAAATCCTTATGAGGTATTTGCTTCCCACAAGTAATGCAATTATTAACTTTTACTGACATCGGTAAGGAGCAAGAAAAAGTTTCCCCAACGGGGTACTTAGCTTTAAGTTGAAGACTGGTTCTGAAACTCGAAAACGAAAATTTCAGGAGTCGGTCGACCGGCACTTGTGAACTGCTTCTGCTTTGGGCACCGCGCGGCAAGAAAGACTGACATAATGGCGTCGGCTGCATGTTTTATACCCGATGACCTGATGTCATGGAAGAAGGGACAGCAACCGACGCAGGACCCAAGACTTTGTTAATCAGGCTGACTGAGGGCAACATGCCAGCAGATTACCCAAATGTAATGACTGCAACAGTGAAACACGAAGAACATCAAGGGATGTACCCTCAGTATGGAAGAAAAGGAGTTAAGAGAAGAGTTGCTTGATTTAATAGACAAAGACAGATATATCAAGATTAATGAGAGAAATAGACTGCAGAAGGTTAATAAAACCCCAAAAGTCAGAAGCTTGATAAAACAAATGAACACAGTAATTAGGACTGTCCACAGAGATCCATGCGATATAACAGAAGTAAACAGGATATATTACTGTGCTGCTAAATTAATAACTAATAAAAGTCTACCACAGGAACATAGGGTAGCGAGGGAAAAGGAGGGGGGGTGAAAGCAAATACCATCATGGAAATATTGAATAGAGAAAACTATACAGCAGCTAACACAAGAAGTGTCATTGTTAGAAGATTATAGAAGAGGGAACAGATCAAAAAAATATTAAGAAATATAGATGTCATAAAAGCAAGGCGCAGTATTAGAACAGACCAGGATCCAATACACTACTGGAGATAACAAACTAAAAATTTCAAAACAGGTGGAAAGACTCAGAAGATACAAAGATAAATATAAGGGAAAAGCACAAAACAAGCAATTTACTGATGACCCAAAAAAGGTTTATAGAGAACTGGGAAATAAGGTAAAAGGAATTGATAGACCGCCGAAAAAAGAGGAAGTAGATACATTTTGGAGAAGTATCTATGAAGATCCTGTGGAACATAACAAAGATGCTAAATGGATAGAAGAAGTGAAAGAAAGAATAGGAGGTTTAAAAGTACGGGATATGAGGTGGGATGAAATAACAGCCAGAGAGATTAAAACAAAGTTGGGAAAAGACTCTAATTTGAAACCCCAGGCCCAGATGCAGTACCTAACTTTTGGCTTAAAGTATTAACTTCTTTACATGAGGATCTAGGTATGAGTACGAACTATTTATATGCACACCCCGAACAGACGCTGCACTGATTAACAAAGTACAGTTTTGTACCTACCATAAATGTAGATGTTCGAGGATTCCATTGCTGCAGTCCTGACTATTGGGGTATAGTCCAGTCGGCCCGAATACCAGAGTATAAGGCTGGCGGTCAAGTCAAGGGCGCATTAGACTGGCGTCAGTACTCAGGGTAATACGCATGACCGGCGCCATATCCTCAGTCTTTTCTTGCCCCAGATGTCAGAAGACCCTAAAAGACAAGTCCCAAAAACCTGCACCAAAAACATGCACAATATATACAACAATATATACAAAATATAAACATGTAAACTCACCTACACAACCACCCCTAAATACAGAGGGAAGGAGGGAGGGTAGCAATGGAATCCTCGAACATCTACATTTATGGTAGGTACAAAACTGTACTATGTTCTTCGCCTTCCATTGCTGCAGTCCTGACTATCCCAAAGCAGAGGTAAGGAGGCTGGCAAATTATAAAGAAGTAGGAGCTGACAACATGCCTTGCAAAACAGCTGTGGCAAAACCAGCCCTAGACTTAGAGTAGATAGGAAGGTGATAATGCTTAGAGAAAGTATGCACTGAACTCCAAGTAGCTGCTTCCAAAATATCCTTAGTTGCCACCCCTTAGAAATGCTGTTGAAGTGGCAGTAGCCCTGGTGGAATGAGGCCTAATCCCAGCTGGAATCTCCTTGCCATGATGGGAATAACAAAATGCAATGCAGAAAGCAATCCACCTAGAAATAGTTTGTTTTGACACAGGCTTGCCCTGTGAACTCAAAGCAAAAGAAACAAACAACTGCTGAGACTGCCTAAAATCCTTAGTCCTGCTTAAATAATAACGCAATTGCCTGTGTACATCTAAAGTGTGCAAAATCTTTCCCCTTTATTTTGAGGGTCTGCAAAAACGTAGGCAAATGAATAGGTTTAAAGCCACACTAGAAACCACCTTAGGCATAAAAGAAGGATTAGTACGTCCTATCCTTATGGAAAATCAAAAGGGCTCTACTGCCATAAGGGCCTGCAACTCAGACACCCTTCTTGCAGAAGTAATAGCCAACAGAAAAGCAGTCTTCCATGACAAGTATTTCAATTCAGCAGTAGCTGCAGGCTCAAAAGGTTGTAGAGTAAGTTTTTCCAACACAAAATTGAGATCCCAAGCAGGAGTAGGAGCTCTGGGGTCTTATATTCTTTGCCCTCTAAGAAACTGCTTGAACAAAGGATGCAAACAAAGGTGGGTCACAATCATAGTGAGCTGAAATTGCTGCAGCATGAATCTTAATGGAAGAGAAGGACAAACCTTTGTCCAATAATTCAGTAAGATATTGAAGAGCCACACTCAAATTAGGCTCAGAAATCTCCAAATTCTTTGCTGTACTCCAAAATAAAAATCTCTTCCATTTTTCTGCATACACTCTCCTTGTACTAGGTCTTCTAGCTTCCATAATCACATTTAAAACTTGTTGAGGAAGTTGAGACCTGCTGTGTTTCAACACAGAATATGCCAGGCTGTTAGATGAAGAGAGTGAAGCTTGACATTGAGCAGATGACCGTCCTTCTGAGATAACAGATGAGGAATCAGAGGTAAAGGCCATGGAGGCTTCTTTACCAGACGTAGTAGTGGGTACCAGTGTTGCGAGGCCAATCTGGAGCTATCAAAATCATCCTTGGCCTGTCTTGTCTGACCTTTAACAGTACCTTTGGAAGAAGAGGCAGAGGTGGAAAGGCATACACATGAAGGTTTTTCCAACTGAAAGACAGAGCATCCACTTTCCAAGCTGTGTGATGAAACCCCTTTGTGCAATACTTTGGCAGCTGGTGGTTTAGTGGAGAAGCGAACAGATCTATGTCTGGAGTTCCCATGACACTGTCAGTTTCTGAAATACATGAAGATCCAGTTTCCACTGTGGGGATCCATGATTTGTCTGCTTAACACATCTGCTAAGGAGTTCTGTGCTCCTGGCAGAAACCTTGCCTGAAGAGTTAGTTGCAGGCTTAGCGCAGTCTCCCATAAAATCATTGCTTGCCTGCATAGAGGATAAGAATGTGTTCCCCCTGCTTGTTGATGTACCACATGACAGTTGTGTTGTCCGTTAGAATCAACACCTGCCCTGGAAGAAGTAACTCCTTGAAAGCCATTAATGCAAACTGGACTGCTAACATCTCTTTCATGTTGATATGTAGATGCTGTAGTCTGGCAGGCCACTTGTCTTGTATCCACTTTCCATTTAGATGAGCTCCCAAGCAATGTCCGAGGCATCTGTCGTTAAGATCTGACTTGCCTCTGGCGGGTCACAGAGAGTCCCTTGTTTAGGTGACATTCCTGAGCCCACCACAAGAATTCTTTTTGAAGGCAAGGTATTATTTGAATGACAGTGTCCAAATCCTGGCAGTGCTGTGTCCATACATTTTGAGATACCATTGTAGCTTCCTCATATGCAGTTTGGCATTGGGAAGCACCAGAATACAAGATGCCATGAACCCTAATGCTTGAAGGACTGTCCTTGCAGTCAGCACGGACTGATGAGATAGTTGATGGAAGTAAAGTGACAGACTCTTTTGTTTGTCCGGGTTAAAAGGCCATCTGGGCTGCTGTATTCAGTCTTACACCCAGAAAGCACATGTCTTGAGAGGGTACTAGACTGGACTTTATTTCGTTCACAGAATACCCTAGGCATCTTAGCACTGCGATAACATATTCCAGATGCTGTAGAAGATCTTCCTTTGCTTGAGCCAGAATCAGGCAGTCGTCCAAGTAAGGATAGATTTGAATTCTTGAAGCCTGAAGTAAGCTATCACTGGAGCCAGAACCTTTGTGAACACTCTGGGCGCAGTAGATAAGCCAAAGGGCAATGCAGAGAACTGATAATGAGAATTTCCAGCTCGAAACGCAGATACTTCCTGCAACTTAGCCTTATAGGCACATGAAGGTAAGCTTCTTTGAGATCTAAAGTTACCATCCAGTGATCTTTGCCCAGCAGAGGTAAAAGCTGTTGTAACGTCAACATCTTGAACTTGGGAATGTCCAGATAAGTGTTGAGGATAGATAAATCCAAAATTGGTCTCCACGTGTTCCCCTTCTTTGGTACTAGGAACAGGCGAGAATAAAATCCTAGGCCCCTTTCTGATACAGGGACTGGCTGAATGGCCCTATGTGAAGTAACTGAGAAACTTGCTTGTGAGCCTCTTTTCTTTGTGGAGGAGGAACATCTGGCATGCCTTTGAAAGGGGCATTGTATGGAAATAAAATCTGTAACCGTGGTGAATGATATCCAACACCCATTTGTCTTGAGTAATTAAATCCCAATTTTCTTTGAAAAGAGACAGTCTTCCTCCCAAAGGAGCTGTCAAACGTGAATCTGCTGGCAGCTGAAAAGACAGGTCATTGGGTCTGTTTACGAAAGGACTGACCCCTGCCCTCACCAGAAGTCTGAGCAGGCGAACTCCTGTTCTAGGCCTAAAAGAACCTTGAGCCCTGCCCTACCACGTCTAGACCTACCCCTAGACTGGGAATCATAAGCAGGATATGTCCACCCCTTAGCAGGCCAATTTCTACTAAACTTTGGTGGCTGCACCTGCAAAAAATCTTTAACAGTTTGCATAGACTTAGCTTTGTCCTCCATTTTCTTTAAAACTGCTTCCACAGGCGATCCAAACAACACATCAGACTGTAAAGGAGCATCCAAAATCCTTGTCTTAACATGCTCAGCTAAATTCTGATCCTTCAACCAGGCATGCCTGCGAAGAACAGAACTGGTAGCAGCCACCCTCGAGGAGGCCTGTACAGCATCAAAACCACATTGCAAAGAATGCTTACCCACTTGTTCAGACACATGAACCAAATCCAGCAACTCTTTACACTCAATACCTTCCGCCAAAGCATCCACCTTAGATTTCAATTGTGAAAGGAGATAATTCTGATATTTTAGCATGTGAAACTGACAATTCAAAGCTCTCATGGCAGAAGTATACACTTTCTTACCCCACCTATCCAAAGCCCTTGCCTCTTTATCAGTGGGAACAGGATTTTTAACCACAGAAGCCTTTACACCCTTAGGCCCTTGAGAAATAGTTTCTGGGTCCGCCCTAGGACTCTTAAACAAATATTTATGAGCTTCGGGCACCCTATAATACCTATCAGGCTTAACAGGAGCAGGAGGCAAAGAGTCAGGGTTCAGGGAAGCCTCTGCAAAACATCTTCCACCACATTCAACACAGGAGGAATAGCTAAAGGCCTATGCTGGGGTAAAAACAAGAACTCCCTAAGCCTTTTCCTGGAATCAGAGTAATCCTGGCCTTCCCATTTAAAGTGCTCCCTCATGGAATGCAGAGTCTCTGAAAATGAGAAATCCTCAGGCGGAGAAGCTGTAGGAGTGGAATCATCCACATCAGAATCAGAATAAGTAGGATACTCCTGCATATCTTCCACAGAAGATTCTGAAGCCTCTGAACACTGTTCAAAACTATCAAACTCGGTTCCCCCCTAGGCCTCTTATCAGGCGGGGGCATAGAACCCCTAATCATAGTAATTAAATCTTCTGCCATTTTAAGCATATGTTTCTTAGGTACAGAACCCGAAATGCTAGGAGAAGCCCCCACTGAAGCTGAACTAGGCCTACCTCTCAAAGAAGCTTTGGCAACAGAAGGAGAGGCTCTAACTACCTTGGGAAGAGAGGGAAGAACAGTCACCTGAGAAGCACCCTCAGCCTGGCCTACCTCCTGAGAAGGCACATCCTGTAAGAGTATAGTTTCTGCCTGGGACTCCATGGAAACTCCTGGCAAAACCTCCGGCTCCACTGAGCCTTCTAAAGAACCGACGTCCGGGACTGCCGGTTCCTCAACCCTAGGCTTCACTGTTTTATCCTTGCGCTTTGGAAGCGGCGCCGGAGCATCCGACGGCATTTTATAATTACAACGCTTCCCAAACACTAACCTGGCACAGTCTAACCTCCTCTTAATAGTGCGTTTGTTAAACCTAGCACAAGAGCGGCAACCAACAACGTCGTGCTCAGGCCCTAAACAAGGTATACACAAGGTATGATAATCCCTATGAGGTATCTGTTTCCCACAAGAAATACAGTTATTCACTTTTTCTGACATCCGTAAAATACTGAGGCAAGAAAAACCAAAATGTTCCCCAACGGGTACTTAGCCAACTCTGTTTCGGTCTGAAACTCCGGTTCGAAATATTTCAGAACGCCAACCTGCACTCGCAAAACTGCTTCTGCATCGGACCATGCGGCAAAAAAGACTGAGGATATGACGTCGGTCATGCGCATTAGTACCCTGACGTACTGACGTCAGTCTAATGCGCCTTGACCGACGTCAGCCTTATACTCTGGTATTCGGGCCGACTGGACGCGGACTATACCCCAATAGTCAGGACTGCAGCAATGGAAGACGAAGAACATCAGGAAAAACAATGCACTTACTTAGCTACCCTAAAAATTATACACCAATAACTTGTCTTCCAACGACATATAAACTATACACGGGGATTGACGCCGACAGAGTTTATAGTCATTTAGAAGAAAACTCAATTATGGCAGTAGAATAAAAGGGCAATAAAAGAAAGTCATATGGAACAAAGGATTATTTGTTGTTAAAGTTATAGTAAGAAAGGGAAGAATCTAAGTATGGCATGGATTGACTATAAAAAAGCATTTGATAGTATCCCACTGATTGATTACATTACAGTAACCATGAAACAGTGGCAGACCACTTTGCAATTAAGCCGTGATAAAAGACAGATTATTATTCCAGGGATAAAAATCCAAAGGGTGATATTCCAGGGTGAATCCCTGTCACAGTTGCTATTTTGCCTTGCCATTAATCCATTAAGCTGTTTACTTAACAGCTTAGGCCATGGCTATAATTTGGCTTCTAGAAAACAACAAAGTCTAATGACTTCTCTTCTTCTCTTTGTCAATGATTTAAAACTGTACAGCTCATCAGATGAGGAACTGAAAGCACAGCTGCAGGTTGTCAAAACGTTTTCAGATGATATTGGAATGTAATTTGGTCTTGATAAATGTGCAAAAGCAACCTTTAAAAAAGGAAAATTGCAGCACCAGGAAAACATCAGTTTGGGACAAGAATATGATATAAAAGAACTTGAGCAAGAGGGGGTGTATAAATACTTGATATGATGAAGGATCAGCAATAAAACATGAACAAATGCGAATAAAGCTTAGTAAGGAGTACTTTAGAAGACATAAAGCCGTGGTGGTACAGCGGTAGCGTTGTTGCCTCACAGCAAGAGGTTCTCCTGTTCGATTCAGGGCGGGAGTGCCTTCTGTGTGGAGTATGCATGTCCTCCCCACAGTCGAGTGGCCTCCGAAAGACATGCGTGAATGGGCGTGCCTTAGCTGAAGGTTGGGCGTTGGGCTGGCAACTCGGTACCATAAAAATCGACTGCCAATCATTAGCGGGCCGGAGTTCCGCTGTGGCGACCCCTAACTGGGAAAAGCCAAAAAGACAAACAAAACTTTAGCAGACTTAAATTAATCCTGAAAACAGCATTGACACCTAAAAATAAGATCCAAGCTATAAATCAGTTTGCTCTTCCTGTCCTAACTTATAGTTTCGGAGTGACTGACTGGCCCCAAAAGTGTTGGATAGATTGGATATTAAAACAAGAAGGATGCTTCATGCTCACCAAATGATTTATAAAAATCAGTGTATACCAAGATAATATATTCCCCATTCCGAAAGAGGGATGGGCCTCCTTGAAATCGATTGCATGTATAGATCTGCAATCGTGGGACTCCACACATATCTACTGACCTCACAAGATCCAAATGTGACGAAAGTTTTGAAACATGAGGAGAATAAATCTAAGATGACATCTCTGCTTAATTTAGCAGAAGCATATTGGCGTCATTCAGGAATGGAAATCAAACCAGAAGTGGAAGAATATAAGGTGAAGGACCAGATGAGAAGGCAAGAAATGTGGAAAAAACATAAATATAGTTGCAAGTATAGCAAACGTCTGGAAGAGCTTCATGTTAATCAAGAATGAAAGCAGGAATGGTTAAGGAGAGGCGAATTTACATCAAGAAATGAAAGGTTATTGGCAGCCCAAGATAGTGGGCTACGTACACGCTGGTTTACTAAGTTTTTATTTATTTATTTATTTATTTTACATTTGTTGACCGGGCTAGTCTAGCTGGATATATGTCCATTTTCAGTAGGGGCCTGGGGAGAAAAGCTCCAGTGGATAAAATAAAGCAGTAATGACATTAATACAGTGACAGTAACATATACAATCAAGATTATACTAACAAGGCTATACATAAAGTATCAAATACATAAAGTATTGGTGCCAGTTCCTACTTTACTTGTTAGTAGGCAGCATATAACTAGTAAATACCAAGTCCAATGAACATGTAGGAGAAACAGACATATGTAGGTTTTGTGGAACCGAATTAGAAACAGTCACACACCTTATTGCTGGTTGTGACTCTCTAATGGCAGAGGGACTGTATACCGAAAGGCATAATAATGTGGCAAGATTGTTACACTGGAGATTGTGCACACATTATGCTATCGAAGTGGCTGAAAAACACTGGAAACATGAGCCACAGAGAATCATAGAAAATGATGAAGTTTACATCACGTAGGATCACCCAATACCAACAGTCCAAAAGACAGATGCTAGAAAACTGGATATAGTCATCCAAGAAAAGAAGACAAAAGTAGCTTTGATCATTGAAATCGCCACACCTAGTGACTACAATGGCTTGCGTACAGAGAGACACAAAGTCATAAAATACCTCGATCTGCAGGCAGAAACGAGAGCCATGTGGAAGAAAGATACCCAGACAGTTCCAATAGTAGTAGGAGCAACTGGTGTTATAAAAAAGAATTTACAATCGTATTTAGATATGTCAACAATTCATGTAACACCATACGAATTGCAGAAGGAGTCATTACTGGGCACATTGCTGGTGCTGTGAAGAGCACTTTTGGCTAACATCAAAGAATGAAACAATACTAATTTCATGAACTTTAATCTTACTTTGACTTAGGAATGGGGTCCATTCCCGTCAAGAAACCCAAAACACTTGGAGAAATTAAAAAGGGAGATTCTATAGGAATGGACAGAGGCAAAGGGAAATAATGTCGGGCGACATGTTGCCAGGGAATCTTTTGGGCTAGGCTTGTAAAGGCTCCTGAGCCATTAGCCTAGTACACTCTTATGAACCTATAAGGAGTGAAGCGGTCGAAGTGATCACCATCTGCGGCTGAAAAGTTCTGAGGTCTCTGCATGCCGACATCACATTTATACTCCATAGTTTATGGCCCTACGTGTGACATCCCACGCACCTATGGCAGCCAGGCTTAAGCTTTCGTACAGGAGCCAGCGTTGGGTTGCCTAAGGGCTGGAAATCCCACAGTATGAATACTGCAACATGGGAATAGGACATCAAAGCATTATTGACAATGATGAAGTTTACATCATATTTGCTTATAAGGGGCCAGGATCCACCACATTATGCACACACTCAGATCATTGGTCCAGAATTACCAGTACGGCTCATTCATAGTCCATGTGGGTGTAAATGAACTGAAACATATCTCCCTAAACTATATGGAGAGAGACATCATGAAGCTCCTGGAATATGGGTCTCAGGCTGATATGAGCCTTAATTTCTGGTATTATTCTAAGGGGCTGCAATATTTGTCAGCATGGAAGGAGATGGTCAAAAGACCATGCTTCTTTGCCAGGGATGTTCTGCACCTCTCCCCTCTAGGCGTTTGAATATTGGCTAAAACATTGTCCTCTCCCATAGTGCCTTTTTAGGCACAGCCAAACTGAAAATACTTCCAACAGAGCAAATCAAAACCAAGAAAATCTAAAGGTGTTACTGCTCAATGCTAGGAATCTAAACAAGGTACTCCACTCTCTACAACCTCTCCCCACATTAGAGAATGCTAACATCTGTGCAGTCACTGAAGCATGGTTTAAAATCATTGACAGCACCCCTGTAGTGCAAGGCTATGATGTCTTCTACACAATGAAACCAGCTACTACACAGACAGGGACTAGAGGTAAGAGGTGTCTCGATTTACATCAAAAATGAATATACCTGAAGGCTGGTCAAACAGGGCAATGCACTTGAGCTTCTCCGTGTTTAAATCACCACAGGCAAAACCTCATACCACTTCCTATAGGTCCACATCTATGACCTAGGAAACCCATAACATGTATTCAGACTTACTGCAAGCATTCACCATCCAACCCAATATGATATTCATAGGCAACTTTAATTACCCCACTATTAACTGTGTATCATATATGACACCAAACATGTAGGCACAGAGACTCCTGGACTTTGTAAACACAAACTTCATTGACCAGATTGTCGGGTGCAAACATACTGGATACAGTCGTCACTAACACGGGAGAGCACTGCACATCCCCTAGTGTAATGTCTTCTCTGGTAAGGTCAGACCACAAAACAGTCTCGTCTGAAGAAAAATGAAAAATGAATAAGAAAAGATAAAGGTCAACGAAAACACTACGCTCACGTATAACAAACACAAAATTTAAACAAAACCTCCCGATAAGCACTTTTGTTCTGCTTGTACAAAACGTCAGATCTACGCATAGTATTTTAGTTGGCCGTTACCTTTTCTTATTCAGTTTCTTTTTGTTTTTTATGTGGTTTTTAAGAAAAATTAAAACACAGAACTACTCTAAGGATAATGAACCCCAGCCAACATTGAAATGTTCAGGAACTACTCTAAGGAGAACTTTCTACTATTAGTGACAAAATGGCAAAATTTCAGCTCCTCCCCAAACTCTGAGAACACTGCTGCTTACAGAAACCTCATACAAGCATGTTAATAGCAGCATACAGGCAGCTGTATCCACCAGGAAGTACAGAACTAACTCAAAAAACAGGCCATGCTGGTAGAATCACAACATCAATAGGCTCTATAATAGAGGGAAGTAAATCACGGCAAAAATTAGGAGGTGTAACATCCAGTAGGATTAAAGCACTCTCATCAAAACTAAAAAAAACAACTCAGAGGACAAATAAAATCTACCAAAGCCAAAATTCTAAATTAATTTGGTGTCCCAGGCCAAGGACAACCACAGGGCATTCTTTAGCTAACAACCTCAAAGGCAATACACAATTGTGTGCAGAGCTCATTATTAATGGAGCCATGTGTACTAAGCTAGAAGATATAACAAACCTTCTGACATCCAAATTCATCTCTAACTTTATCCCTCAGCCTCCCCTCAGGAAATACCATCCCCCTACTATCACTAGGGGACAGGTCCTCAATGCTCTCTCTAATGCCAATAACTCTGTATTGCTGGGCCCTGACAGTATCCCAGGCTGCCTTGTAAAAAGCATGAAACATGATCTGTCAGGCCCTTTGGAACCACTGTTTAACTGTAGCTCCCAAACAGGCTTCATGCCTCACAAATGGATAACAGTAACTGTCATCCTTCTGCAGAAATGGTGGGCGATCTACAGACCCTGAAAACTACAGACCCATAAGTCTTACTAGTCTCATATGCAAAGCCATGGAAATAATTACCACAGAAATGATCAATAATAACAAAGGAAACCTCCAGACACTGGACCCAACACATTTTTGTTTTGTTAAGTTCAGGTCATGGCTACTCAACCTGGTGGACTTCTTTAAGAAGGTCACCAAAGCAATGGATGAGGGCAAAATGGTTCATACTACCTACCTTGACTTGACCAAGCCATATGACACTCAGATGTTGCTGAGAAACTCAAGTGGTTATGTATAAACCCTTATGGCACCCAATGGACAGCCAACCGACTCACAGACAAGACCCAAGAGGTCAGACTTGTGGAGTCCACCTCTACAAAGAGAGTAGTCACAAGAGAAGTCCCACACAGATCTGTCCTGGGCCTGCTTCTTTTTGGCATCTATTTCTCTGAAGTCAAGGCTAACATCAAGGGCCTCTGGCTGACCAAATTTGCAACTGACTGTATATTAGGAGCAGTCATAGACTCCCCCACTAACGCTAATATTCTCCAGAAATTCCTGCCACAGACAAATAATTGGCGTCAGAGCCTTGGCCTAAAATTAAATTCCAGGAAATGCATAATAATATCCTTTAGGAAGTCCTCCACCCCTGGTAACTCTCATACTGACAACACACCCCTAAGAGGTGACACAGTAGTCAGGGACTTGGGGACAC